>NC_053498.1:151605360-151752860 GCF_905171775.1 Rana temporaria
CCACACTCTCTATTACTGTACGGCTTGACAAGCAATGATCGGCTGTGAATTATACGCCATGTCTTTGGGGGGGGGAGGGGGGGGATGTGGTTGATGCGAGTGTTGGAAAAGTCTTAAACTTTTACAGCTTTTCGTTCTGATATACAGCGGCGGCGGCGGCGGCGGCTGACGTTGTAAATCAGCCTTTAATTGGCAACTCTTCCATCTCATGTGAAGTCGGCGGCTCGGGGCCGACAGGCCGACAATTTCATGCCGACGGGACTTTCGTGTTTTGTAAAGTTTTTACACGTAAATAAGTTGTTTACATTGCAGACGTTTATTTCAGGATTGGAAACATTGAGGATCAGACAGTATGATGGCGGCGGTCACACCGAGACTGAGGGTGCAAAGAGAGATGTGCTGCCCTACGGTGCCTGACTGACACTCCCTGTAATCTGAATACCAACCCCCACTGTAACCCCAACACTGACACTCCCTGTAATCTGAATACTAACCCCCACTGTAACCCCAACACTGACACTCCCTGTAATCTGAATACTAACCCCCACTGTAACCCCAACACTGACACTCCCTGTAATCTGAATACCAACCTCCACTGTAACCCCAACACTGACACTCCCTGTAATCTGAATACTAACCCCCACTGTAACCCCAACACTGACACCCCCTGTAATCTGAATACTAACCCCCACTGTAACCCCAACACTGACACTCCCTGTAATCTGAATACTAACCCCCACTGTAACCCCAACACTGACACTCCCTGTAATCTGAATACCAACCCCCACTGTAACCCCAACACTGACACTCCCTGTAATCTGAATACTAACCCCCACTGTAACCCCAACACTGACACTCCCTGTAATCTGAACACAAACCCTCACTGTAACCCCAACACTGACACTCCCTGTAATCTGAATACTAACCCCCACTGTAACCCCAACACTGACACTCCCTGTAATCTGAATACTAACCCCCACTGTAACCCCAACACTGACACTCCCTGTAATCTGAATACTAACCCCCACTGTAACCCCAACACTGACACTCCCTGTAATCTGAATACTAACCCCCACTGTAACCCCAACACTGACACCCCCTGTAATCTGAATACTAACCCCCACTGTAACCCCAACACTGACACTCCCTGTAATCTGAATACCAACCTCCACTGTAACCCCAACACTGACACTCCCTGTAATCTGAATACTAACCCCCACTGTAACCCCAACACTGACACTCCCTGTAATCTGAATACCAACCCCCACTGTAACCCCAACACTGACACTCCCTGTAATCTGAGTACTAACCCTCACTGTAACCCCAACACTGACACACCCTGTAATCTGAATACGTATAACCCTCACTGTAACCCCAACACTGACACACCCTGTAATCTGAATACTAACCCTCACTGTAACACCAACACTGACACTCCCTGTAATCTGAATACTAACCCCCACTGTAACCCCAACACTGACACCCCCTGTAATCTGAATACCAACCCTCACTGTAACCCCAACACTGACACCCCCTGTAATCTGAATACTAATCCTCACTGTAACCCCAACACTGACACTCCCTGTAATCTGAATACTAACTCTCACTGTAACCCCAACACTGACACTCCCTGTAATCTGAATACTAACCCTCACTGTAACCCCAACACTGACACCCCCTGTAATCTGAATACTAACCCCCACTGTAACCCCAACACTGACACTCCCTGTAATCTGAATACCAACCCTCACTGTAACCCCAACACTGACACCCCCTGTAATCTGAATACTAATCCTCACTGTAACCCCAACACTGACACTCCCTGTAATCTGAATACCAACCCCCACTGTAACCCCAACACTGACACTCCCTGTAATCTGAATACCAACCCTCACTGTAACCCCAACACTGACACTCCCTGTAATCTGAATACCAACCCCCACTGTAACCCCAACACTGACACTCCCTGTAATCTGAATACCAACCCTCACTGTAACCCCAACACTGACACTCCCTGTAATCTGAATACCAACCCTCACTGTAACCCCAACACTGACACTCCCTGTAATCTGAATACTAACCCTCACTGTAACCCCAACACTGACACTCCCTGTAATCTGAATACTAACCCCCACTGTAACCCCAACACTGACACTCCCTGTAATCTGAATACGTATAACCCCCACTGTAACCCCAACACTGACACTCCCTGTAATCTGAATACCAACCCCTCACTGTAACACCAACACTGACACTCCCTGTAATCTGAATACTAACCCTCACTGTAACCCCAACACTGACACTCCCTGTAATCTGAATACTAACTGTGAAGGATGTCAGTGTAAATCTCCCTGCTTGGTTAAATTGTGGGTTAGATGGATTCATGTGTCACAAGCTATTGACATGTTAATGACCCTTCCTCAGCCAGCTCCCTAGTTCAAATGGTAATTGATTTATTGTGTGTGGGAAGGAGACCGGCCTTACTGTTTACAATGATTAGAAGTGGCTCATGTTAATTATTCTGATTGCTTCATTGTGGTCAGGCTGTTACACCTAGTAATTAACTCCGCTGATGTCTTTATCTAAAGAAACGTGTCTGCATGGTCGGCTCCGACTTGTCTCCTATAATCTGTATGGGAAACCCCACTGTGTGAGGGGGGCGTTCCTAACAGGCTGTAACCACATATAAGCTGAGTTTTTGTGTCAATAAAGTGTCTTGTTCCAGCAGTAAGCTTGTCTCATGTGTGGCTTTCTGGGCGATTCCAGGGATATCCCTCCTCGTGGAATATTGGGGTGATTTTCGTTATGGGAAGAAGGGAACGTTGACGGGGATATCATACCGATACCGTCACAATTGGTTGGTAGCAGCGGGATCTTCCCTTCTATTCCCCTTCACACCCGGATTCCAAGCAGACACTGGAAGAACTACTGGAAGTTCGTGGAAGGATCGCTAGCAACAAAACCAAGCGGGTCATCATAGCAGAATTAATGGAGCTAGACCAGGAGGACGGGATTGCAGCAACGCCAGCAGTACAAGAGATGGAGACACCAGTGATTCAGGAGGAGTCACCAACCAACAAGCTAATGAGAGAGAAGCTAGCGTGGTTCGGCCCGAACCCAACGCCGGATGTGGTTCTGAAAGTGATGGACCTGTTAGCGGAGGAGGCTAAACAAATAAGGGACGCAGAACTACAGAAGGATAAACAAATAAGGGACGCAGAACTACAGGAGGCTAAAGAAATAAGGGACGCAGAGCTACAGAAGGCTAAAGAAATAAGGGACGCAGAACTCCAGAAGGCTAAAGAAATAAGAGACGCAGAGCTACAGAAGGATAAACAAATAAGGGACGCAGAGCTACAGAAGGATAAACAAATAAGGGACGCAGAGCTACAGAAGGATAAACAAATAAGGGACGCAGAGCTACAGTTAAAACTGGCAGCAGTCCAACAAGCAGCCGCACCTTCTACGAACAGTGAGTACAGCACAGTAGACGCAAGGAAGATTCCGTTTAGCGCTTTTAAAGCTTTTGATGAAAAGGACTGTGAGATTGATAACTACCTGGCGGATTTTGAGCGACAATGTAACCTGCACCGAATTGCTAGAAGAGAGTGGGTTGCAATATTGTCAGGCAAACTGTCAGGCAAAGCTTCTGATGCTTTCCGGACCGTGCCAGATCAGGATATCCATAGCTACGCCCGGGTTAAAGAAGCGCTCCTGGCTCGTTATGCAGTAACCCCAGAGTCCCACCGACAGAAGTTCAGGGACTCACGCAAAACCACGAAAGACTCTTACGCAGAATGGGCATGCCAGCTGTCCCTGTCGGCCTCTAACTGGGTTAACAGCAGCCAGGCCACCACCGCAGAGGACATTTTGCAACTAATGCTCCTGGAGCAATTTTACAATCACATCCAGACGGATGTCAAAGATTGGGTGAGAGATCGCAGGCCCATGACTCTACCAGAGGCCGCGAAGTTGGCGGATGAATATGCGGATACTCGCAAGACAAACCAGGTCACACCACGGGTACAACCTCCACAACCAACGGCGCCCTCACACCCACCAGCCGCTAGATACCAACCGCCTAACAGACCGATGACATCTAGCCCTCGCTACCCACGCCAGGAGGACAACGAACAACGCTGCTTCCGGTGCAAACAGTTGGGTCACTTCAAGCAGAATTGCCCCATGAACGACAACACCAGGTCAACTTGGTCTCAACCGGGGTACCGCCCACCAGCAGCAGCCCATTGTGTAGACTCGGCTTGGGATCCCCAGGAGCTGGGTCAGGAAGAACCATTGGGCACCCCTTACGAAGCCCTCATGGTACAATCTGTTATTACGGACAACAGGGAACACCATTGTCAGCTGGTCATGGGCGACCGCCATGAGCCGGAGGGGCCTTGGAGGGAGCTGGGCAGAAAGAGGCACCGCCAGCTACCCTCCAAGAAGAAGAGGTCCTGGAAGTCATATAACCAGCGGACCTGGGAGGAGAAGAAGCGACTGGAGGAGATGGAATCGCAGCGGGCGCCCCAGATGCGGGCCGAGATGTTCGCCAAGGGCCCACCGGTGGCCCCTTACACCACCACCCAGTTCCTGATGATGAAGGACCACGTGGAGAGCCTGCAGGACATGAGCAAGCAGGATCTGATCCGTGAGTACATAGAGCTGGAGGAGTGCATAAGCCGCATGGAGGAGGAGAACAACCACCTGAGGTCACAGCGGGCTGACCCCCCCAGGCTCCATGAACTGGAGATGGAGCTGGAGAAGCTCAAAGAGGAGAACCGGCGGCTGCGGAGGGAGCAGGGGGTGGCTGACCTTATGGGGCTCTGAGTCCCCTCTCCCCCCCCCCCGGACTCTGAGCACCAGTGCTACAGCATTTCAACAAATATAACTTTTTCTTTTTATGAATCTCCTGTGATTGTCACTTCAGAGCCATAACCTGCCCCCTCCCATAGCGGGACACCTAGACGGCGGCGCACAGACCTATTCGCTGTCTTCACACTGACTTCTGGTGACTTTGCAGATCGCACAAAGACTTGGGGACTGACCGGCGTGTGATCTGACGACCCGGTGGCATACCTGAGTCGGAAGCAGTTACCAATGGAGGTCAGTCACGCCAAACGGAGTTAACCTCGGACTAAAAGCTCTGAACCCGTCAACCCTACTGGACCAGGGAAGGTCCAACCGGGTTTGCCGGAGCAGGGAGAAAAAGGGGGGCCATTGTGAAGGATGTCAGTGTAAATCTCCCTGCTTGGTTAAATTGTGGGTTAGATGGATTCATGTGTCACAAGCTATTGACATGTTAATGACCCTTCCTCAGCCAGCTCCCTAGTTCAAATGGTAATTGATTTATTGTGTGTGGGAAGGAGACCGGCCTTACTGTTTACAATGATTAGAAGTGGCTCATGTTAATTATTCTGATTGCTTCATTGTGGTCAGGCTGTTACACCTAGTAATTAACTCCGCTGATGTCTTTATCTAAAGAAACGTGTCTGCATGGTCGGCTCCGACTTGTCTCCTATAATCTGTATGGGAAACCCCACTGTGTGAGGGGGGCGTTCCTAACAGGCTGTAACCACATATAAGCTGAGTTTTTGTGTCAATAAAGTGTCTTGTTCCAGCAGTAAGCTTGTCTCATGTGTGGCTTTCTGGGCGATTCCAGGGATATCCCTCCTCGTGGAATATTGGGGTGATTTTCGTTATGGGAAGAAGGGAACGTTGACGGGGATATCATACCGATACCGTCACACTAACCCTCACTGTAACCCCAACACTGACACCCCCTGTAATCTGAATACTAACTCTCACTGTAACCCCAACACTGACACTCCCTGTAATCTGAATACTAACCCCCACTGTAACCCCAACACTGACACTCCCTGTAATCTGAATACTAACCCTCACTGTAACCCCAACACTGACACTCCCTGTAATCTGAATACCAACCTCCACTGTAACCCCAACACTGACACTTCCTGTAATCTGAATACCAACCCTCACTGTAACCCCAACACTGACACTCCCTGTAATCTGAATACTAACCCCCACTGTAACCCCAACACTGACACTCCCTGTAATCAGAATACCAACCCTCACTGTAACCCCAACACTGACACTCCCTGTAATCTGAACACAAACCCTCACTGTAACCCCAACACTGACACTCCCTGTAATCTGCCTGCCTGCAGCTTGCCATCCAGAAAGGATTGGGTAAGTGCCCGACCAACTGGGGGGGGGGGTGGGTAGTTGTTTGCCGCCCTCCCAAAAAAATAAAAACTACCACCCCCCCTACCATGCTGCAACTGCATGTGTTGTGCACGGTTGCAACACAGGCCCAATTCACGTTCAGGGGGCGGTAGTACCTGCCAAGCACGGCATTGTGGCTGCAGCATGTATACTCCCCACACCGCTGCATTCCCAGCTAAAGGGGGCACCGCTGGGTTTTACCACCCCTAACTGCAAGGGTAAATGGGTGTAACATTGACCCTCCATGTAACCCAAACACTAACCCTTCCTGTAACTAAAACACTAGCCCTTACATATCTGTTACATTTATCCTCCATGTAACTCTCTTAGGCCCCGTACACACGACAGAGGAACTCGACGTGCTTGGCACGTCGAGTTCCTCGTCGAGTTTTGGGATGAAGCCGCCGAGGAGCTCGGCGGGCCGGCTTCTCCCATAGAAGAACGAGGACAACGAGAAAATAGAGAACATGTTCTCTTTTTTCTCGTCGAGTTCCTCGGCGGCTCCATCGAGCCAAAACTGTACAGACGACAGAGATTCTCGGCAGAATCCGGGTTTTGACCGAGTTTCTCTGTGAATTCTGCCGAGAATCTCTGTCGTGTGTACGAGGCCTCAGGCTATGTTCTTCACTTCATTCTATTAAAATGTATGAATGCTAAAAAATACCACCTGATGGCCACTTGATGGCACTGAGGAGCATACTTATTTCCTGTGAGAGTCTGCGCCATCTAGTGGCCATAGTGTGGTATTTTATCCACTAAATACATTCGATCCGAAGAGAATATAGAATTGAGAACATTCCATTTTGCCTCATCTACACAGAATGAATTTACATGCAGTTTCAATGGATAAGCACGCCCCATAGTGTAGGTTTCTAGATCTTTAAATCTCTAAACCTGAAATGCAAAAAAAAAATAAAAATAAGATTCAACTGTAAGAAGAATTTAGTTTCTCTTCGAGATGCATTTTAGTGCTTTCTAGTCTGGTGTATCAGGATGATAGCAGGAAAGTACTCAGGAGCCGGGAGGCATGCAATTCAAATGGATAATTAGAGGTCTTCGGATGGAGCGTGATGCACTTCCCCAGAATTACTTTTAGGGAGAAATTCCATCTCTTCATCATTTCACTATCGCCATTTCCTAATATAGCCACAAATTTTAACATACTTATTTCAGATTTTCCCATAAGGAGAAAATGTGCAGTAATCATTTTGAAGATTGTTCCCTGTAGATCTGCAGCAGTTATTGAGTTTTAGAATGGCCACACATGAGATGGCTGATAGTGTGGAGTGATAGGAAGAGTAATCAGGTGAACTGGATGAGTTCTATGAAAGCATTGATTTGAAATATCATCTATTAACATTCAATAGTTATATAAGTAAAATACATTGCTCTCTCACTAAAGTCTGGATTATAGGAGCTAAAGCTAATATGGAATGATGGGGTCCAAGGCTTATATGGGGTGTGGAACCTAAGGCTTATATGGGGTATGGAACCTAATATTTATATGGGGTGTGGAACATAAGGCTTATATGGGGTGTGGAACCTAAGGCTTATATGGGGTGTGGAACCTAAGGCTTATATGGGGTGTGAAACCTAAGACTTATATGAGGTGTGGAACATAAGGCTTATATGGGGTGTGGAACCTAAGGCTTATATGGGGTGTGGAACATAAGGCTTATATGGGGTGTGGAACCTAAGGTTTATATGGGGTGTGGAACATAAGGCTTATATGGTGTGTGGAACCTAAGGCTTATATGGGGTGTGGAACCTAAGGCTTATATGGGGTGTGGAACCTAAGGCTTATATGGGGTGTAGAACCTAAGGCTTATATGGGGTGTGGAACCTAAGATTTATATGGGTGGTGGAACCTAAGGCTTATATGGGGTATGGAACCTAAGGCTTATATGGGGTATGGAACCTAAGATTTATATGGGGTGTGGAACCTAAGATTTATATGGGATGTAGAACCTAAGGCTTATATGGGGTGTGGAACCTAAGATTAATATGGGGTGTGGAACCTAAGGCTTATATGGGGTGTGGAACCTAAGATTTATATGGGGTGTAGAACCTAAGATTTATATGGGGTGTAGAACCTAAGGCTTATATGGGGTGTGAAACCTAAGGCTTATATGGGGTGTGAAACCTAAGGCTTATATGGGGTGTGAAACCTAAGGCTTATATGGGGTGTGGAACATAAGGCTTATATGGGGTGTGGAACATAAGATTTATATGGGGTGTAGAACCTAAGGCTTATATGGGGTGTGAAACCTAAGGCTTATATGGGGTGTGAAACCTAAGGCTTATATGGGGTGTGGAACATAAGGCTTATATGGGGTGTGGAACATAAGGCTTATATGGGGTGTGGAACCTAAGATTTATATGGGGTGTGGAACATAAGGCTTATATGGGGTGTGGAACCTAAGATTTATATGGGGTGTGGAACCTAAGGCTTATATGGGGTGTGGAACCTAAGGCTTATATGGGGAAAGGAACCTAAGGCTTATATGGGGTGTGGGGCCTAAGGCTTATATGGGGTATGGAACCTAAGGCTTATATGGGGTGTGGAACCTAAGGCGTATATGGGGTGTGGGGCCTAAGGCTTATATGGGGTGTGGAACCTAAGGCTTATATGGGGTGTGGGGCCTAAGGCTTATATGGGGTGTGGAACCTAAGGCTTATATGGGGTGTAGAACCTAAGGCTTATATGGGGTGTGGAACCTAAGGCTAATATGGGGTGTGGAACCTAAGGCTTATATGGGGTGTGGAACCTAAGGCTTATATGGGGTGTGGAACCTAAGATTTATATGGGGTGAAGAAGAAGAAGAAGAAGAATCTTTTTCTCCGTGGTTTTATTACTTACCAAAGCTCATTGGGTGACGCCGTTTACAGAATGTTTTTATGACTCTTTGAATTTCATCCAATCAAGAAGCAAAGATGACTTTACATAACAGATGATGGGAGAAGTTCTCATCTTCCCTCCTGATCCTCCTTTTAGAGTCTCAAAGTGATGAAGATACAAATGAAGATACAAATGGTGATTGGAGGAAATCGCTTGATCTTTGTTTGAAAAGAGATTAGACGGCCATTGAAAGAAAACAAAAAACGGTTGAGATTGCAGACCCGGATTGAGGAAGGATTTGCGAAGATATTAAAATGATCAAACTCGCAATTTTCCTTGATGTGTATGACACCGCAGCGAATCTCCTTTCATGGGACTCTCGAGGGCGGGCGCCGGGCGCAGGAGTTCAGCGAAGAAGGAAAGAGGAGAAGGTTATCCGAGCCAAACACACTTAGATACCGGAAAAAACAAACAAACATTTTTTTGATGGAAGAAATGAATGAAATATTTCCCTGAGATAAAGAGAAATTGTTTGATGGATTGGTGAGGCCCTTCTGTGCCAACATCAAGTGCAATTGAAGTGAAGTCAAGTACGTGAAGTTCCTCCCTGTTGCAGGGGATGCCCAAAATCTGACTTGTACCTTAGCGCAGACTTCTGATAAAATCCATGAGCCAATCACACATGCAGGAAATTATGTCTCTGGGTGGCGCTCTTTATACCATCCGTGTACAGAGCGCCTCCAGGTGGCCATATTGCATTTTATAGAAAATCACAGTGGGGTGGATTCAGGTAGGGGCGCGCACTACTACGGAGGCGCAGCGTACCGTTTTTACGCTACGCCTCCGTAAATTACCTGCGCTACGCTTCATTCACGAAGCAGTAGTTCCGTAATTTGCGTGTGCGGTCCGGAAAATTGCCCGGCGTAAGGGCACGTAATTTAAATGATCCCGTAGGGGGCGTGGATCATTTAAATTAGGCGCGTTCCCGCGCCGAACGTAGTGCGCATGCTCCTTCGGGAAACTTTCCCGACGTGCATTGCGGTAAATGACGTCGCAAGGACGTCATTTGCTTCAACGTGAACGTAAATGGCGTCCAGCGCCATTCACGATTCACTTACGCAAACAACGTAATGTTTAAAAATCGCGACGCGGGAACGACGGGTATACTTAGCATTGGCTGCCCCTGCTAATAGCAGGAGCAGCCTTACGCGGAACCCGACGAACGCAAACGACGTAAAATGTGAACGCAGGGCGCGCGTACGGTTGTGAATCGGCGTGAGTATGCAATTTGCATACTCTACGCTGACCACTACGGGAACGCCACCTAGCGGCCAGCGTAAGAATGCAGCCTGCGATACGACGGCATAAGAGCCTTATGTCAGTCATATCTTAGGCTGCAGTCGGCGTAACGAGCTTTCTGAATACAGAAAAGTCGATACGCCGGCGCAACTAAGCAATTGCGCTGCGTATCTATGGATACGCAGACGCAATTGCTTACTGAATCTACCCCAGTGGCCGCAGATTTAAAAAAGAGAGGTCATTTTTAACAACATTCAATCAGTGGCGGCTTGTGCTGTATATTTTGGGGCAACCCCTCCCCCCCTCCAGTCAACAGCTAAATTCGCTGTTGACACACAACTGGGTGGCGTCAGGGTGTTGTGCGCCCCAAGCTCACCCTTTTTTGAAGCCATTGGAATCCATGCGTTCGGTGCCCTGCATGTAGATTAAGGGCCGGGTGCATGGATTAGGGGGGGGCGGCGCCCCTGCACCCCTAATGGAGCATCCAATTACAAGATGGCTTGTGTAGCTATTGAATGTGTTTATATAAATTCATTGTATTTGCTATTTTTTCCCATAAAAAGAGTTACCCTATAAAAATATTAACCGCTTGCCGACCAGCGTACGACGATGTACGTCGGCACAAATGGCACGGCTGCGCAAAAGGGCGTACAGGTATGTACCTTTTTAATCGCGGCTTAGTGGGCGCACGCGCCCGCCACATGCTCCGTGAGCGTGCCCGCGGTTCGCGCAGACTTGATGTCCGCCGGTGTTCCGCAATCGGGACACGGAGCTGCAGAACGGTGAGATGCCGATGCAAACAAGGCATCTCCCTGTTCTGCCTAGTGACAGGACACTGTGATCAGGAGCAATGATCACTGTCATGTTGTAATGAGCCCACCCCCCCCCACAGTTAGAATCACTCCCTAGGACACACTTAACCCCTTCAGCGCCCCCTACTGGTTAACCCCTTCCCTGCCAGTGTCATTTACACAGTAATCAGTGCATTTTTATAACACTGATCGCTGTATAAATGACAATGGTCCCAAAATAGCGTCAAAGGTGTCCGATGTGTCCGCCATAATGTCGCAGTCCCGATAAAAATCGCCGATCGCAGCCATTACTAGTAAAAATAAAAATTATAAAAAAATGGCATAAATGTATTTTGTAGACGCTATGGGCCAGATTCACCGAAGAGATACGACAGCGTTTCTCCTGATACGCCGTCGTATCTCTGTTTCTATCTATGCGGCTGGTTCATTGTTTTACACTGTCGGATCTTAGGATGCAGTACCGCGGCCGCCGCTGGGGGGAGTTTGCGTCGTAAACCAGCGTCGGGTATGCAAATTAGGAGTTACGGCGATTCCCGACTGATTTTCGCGTTCGCTTCGTCGCCGCTAGTCTAGTTTCCCGTCGCAAAGTTAGTCGTCGTTTGACCTGCCCTAACTTTACTCAGCAATCGTATTGCTGTTTAAAGTATGGCCGTCAATCCCGCGTCGAAATTTAAAATTTAATGTCGTTTGCGTAACACGTCCGGGAATACGGAAGTACGCTACGTGCGTCGCCGTTCGAAAAAATGACGTCACGGCGCGCAAAGCACGACGGGAATTGCGAAACTGAGCATGCGCAGTAGGTCCGGCGCGGGAGCGTGCCTAATTTAAATGGCACACGCCCATTTGAATTGGCCCGCCTTGCGCCGGAGGCCGCCGGCATAGGTTTTCATCGCAAGTGCTCTGTGAATCAGGCACTTGCGATGAAAACTTGCGGCGGTGTAACGTATCTACGATACGTTACGCCGCCGCTCACCTACGTGAATCTGGCCCTATAACTTTTGCGCAAACCAATCAAACGCTTATTGCGTTTTATTTTTTATTTTTTTACTAAAAATAGGTAGAAGAATACGTATCGGCCTAAACTGAGGAAAAACATTTTTTTTATATATATTTTTGGGGGATATTTATTATAGCAAAAAGTAATAAAATATTGCTATTTTTTCAAAATTGTCGCTCTATTTTTGTTTATAGCGCAAAAAATAAAAACCGCAGAGGTGATCAAATACCACCAAAAGAAAGCTCTATTTGTGGGGAAAAAAGGATGCCAATTTTGTTTGGGAGCCACGTCGCACGACCGCGCAATTGTCAGTTAAAGCGACGCAGTGCCGAATCGCAAAAAGGGCTCTGGTCAGGAAAGGGGGGTAAATTCTTCCGGGGCTGAAGTGGTTAAACATTTATTTTATTAATAATTCTTTAAAGACCATATAAGAGTTGAAGGATGGGGGTGGGGCATCTTCTCTGTAGGACCTTGAGGCTGTAGAACAAGGAAGGTCTCGTCTGCCCCGTGTTATCAGACATAATCGCTAACGGCCGCCGCCTACAATTACCCCCCCATAATATCTTCATCGCCTCCTCCGCACTCCGATATTACGCAGCCCCGCCATTATTCTATTAAGTTGTAGGAAAGGCCGCGTCCTTTCCGAGATGTGTGATTTACCTTCCAGAGGACTCCACGCCGCCGAGAAGATTCCTCTGATGGGCGTCCTATCATTACATCGCTCTGTACAAACCGCGCTACAAATCATCCACTTACCGCTCCCTTCGCTCTATCATTTTGTCCATCTGGCAAAGAACGTCTTTGCTTTTACGCAACGCACACAAACTTGTTTATTGATAATGATGATTGCGGAGCCGGATTGTCGCTGAGCGCTCCGCCATGAGCATCTTTAACCACTTAAGGACCGGACCAATATGCTGCTAAATGACCCAAGGGGTTTTTACAATTCGGCACTGCGTCGCTTTAACAGATATTTGCGCGGTCGTGCGACGTGGCTCTCAAACAAAATTGGCGTCCTTTTTTCCCCACAAATAGAGCTTTTTTTTGTGGTATTTGATCGCCTCTGCGGTTTTTATTTTTTGCGCTATAAACAAAAATAGAGCGACAATTTTTAAAAAAATTCAATATTTTTTACTTTTTGCTATAATAAATATCCCCCAAAAACATATATAAAAACATTTTTTTTTCCTCAGTTTAGGCCGATACGTATTCTTCTACCTATTTTTGGTAAAAAAAATCGCAATAAGCGTTTATGGATTGGTTTGCGCAAAATTTATAGCTTTACAAAATAGGGGATAGTTTTATTGCACTTTTATTATTTTTTTTTTTACTACTAATGGCGGCGATCAGCGTTTTTTTTCGTGACTGCGACATTATGGCGGACACTTCGGACAATTTTGACACATTTTTGGGACCATTGTCATTTTCACAGCAAAAAATGCATTTAAATTGCATTGTTCATTGTGAAAATGACAGTTGCAGTTTGGGAGTTAACCACAGGGGGCGCTGTAGGCGTTAGGGTTCACCTAGTGTGTGTTTACAACTGTAGGGGGGTGTGGCTGTAGGACTCATGTCATCGATCGAGTCTCCCTATAAAAGGGATCACTCGATCGATGCGCCGCCACAGTGAAGCACGGGGAAGCCGTGTTTACATACGGCTCTCCCCGTTCTTCAGCTCCGGGGAACGATCGCGAGGGGGCGGCTATAAACGAATAGCCGCGCCGTCGTCCCGGATCGCTCCTGAAGCCACAGGAACCGCCGCATGTACAGGGGGGGGGGTTCCGATTGGACCCCCGACCCACGTCTAGGCAGGCACGTACAGGTACGCCAATGTGCCTGTCCATGCCATTCTGCCGACGTAAATGTACATGCGGCGGTCGGGAAGTGGTTAAACGGACTGAACTGATATTGTAACATTGCATCGAGTTCAAGGATATTTTTGGCCTAAGCTCTTTTTGTTGAGTAGGGAAAAATTAAACGTCGTTTTTTTCATGCCGAAAAATGATCGTGTGTACGCGGCATAACACAGACATGCTACATGTACAGCAGAGGATCTCCCACCCACTGGCGAAGCTGGACATTCTTCCACCTGGGGCAAAGAATCAATTTGGCACAAGCCCCCCCCCCCCCCCCCCCCCCCCCGTACCGGCACACAGTCAGTCAGTGCCCTGGACGAAGATGCCAAACTGCCAAAATTGCCTAAAAAGGAAGCTGCTGCAGGATGGAAATATAGGTAATCAGTTCTAGTAAATGCCACCCCTCCTGTCCAGTGTTGCAGGGAGGCACCAAGGGAGCATAAAGTGGGGTTACCATTGTGACCCCTGATGCTACTCCATGGACAGTGGCTTCTCCATCATTCAGCAATTTGGCAGTGTAAGGCCCCTATCACATAGGTGGAGCGATCCGGTCCTCCTGTCATTTTTTTAGGTGGACCCTCCACTGCCCTCTATAGAGCGGCGCATTTAAATGTGCTCCTCTGGTCCCCCCTGCTTCCCTGGTCCCCCCCCCATGCTCCTCTAGCCCCCCAGTGCTCCTCTGGTCCCACCCAGTGCTCCTCTGCCCCCCGGGCTCCTCTGGTCCACCCTGTGCTTTTCTGGTTTCCCCTTGCTCCTCTGGTCCCCCCTGTGTTCCTCTGGTCCCCCTCAGTGCTCCTCTGCCCCCCGTGTTCCTCTGGTCCACCCTGTGCTTTTCTGGTTTCACCTTGCTACTCTGCCCCCCATGCTCCTCTGGTCCACCCTGTGCTTTTCTGGTTTCCCCTTGCTCCTCTGGTCCCCCCTGTGTTCCTCTGGTCCCCCTCAGTGCTCCTCTGCCCCGTGCTCCTCTGGTCCACCCTGTGCTTTTCTGGTTTTCCCTTGCTCCTCTGGTCCCCCCTGTGTTCCTCTGGTCCCCCTCAGTGCTCCTCTGCCCCTGTGCTCCTCCGTTCCACCCTGTGCTTTTCTGGTTTCCCCTTGCTCCTCTGGTCCCCCTCAGTGCTCCTCTGCCCCCGTTCTCCTCGGGTCCACCCTGTGCTTTTCTGGTTTCCCCTTGCTCCTCTGGTCCCCCCTGTGTTCCTCTGCCCCCCGTGCTCCTCTGGTCCCTCCTGTGCTTTACTGGTTTCCCCTTGTTCCTCTGGTCCCCTTGTGCTCCCTGCCCCCCCCCCCCCCAAACTCCTCTTGTCCCCCTCTTGTTCCTCGGTTCCCCAATTGCTCCTCTGGTCTCCCCTCCTCTCCCTGGATAGTTGTGCAGGCTGAATAAAGACATGATCCTCAGCACAGAGAAGCTCATCATACTCCATCTAGATTCCCTGGGGCAGCAGACAGGATGGAGAGTGGGGGAAGGGAAGACCAGGAGAACGAGTGCTGAGGAAGGTTATATTACAACCATAGGCGTGCGCACAGGGTGTGCCAGGTGTGCCCAGGCACACCCTAATCACCCTTTACAGCACATATCCCCCCCTACTTCCCTGGCTCCCTCTTTCCCCCAGCTTCCATCCTATCCCGCCAGCTGTTGCTGCAAGGATTTTTTCGGATGAGTGGAGGAAGGGGCCGGTAAATATGTAATTGACCATCCCCTTCCCTTTATGAATGAACATGGTGAGTGATCAGTAGTGTGTGTTTGAGCTTTGGGGTGCACACCCTAATGCAATAGACTGCGCACACCTATGGTTACAACTTTGTGTGACTGTCCTCTTGATCGTATGATGAGCTTCTCTGTGCTGAGGATCATGTCTATGCACAACTAGCCAGGGAGAGAAGGCGAGCACTGCGGGGACACCAGAGGAGGTTGGGGGGGCATCAGCTGAAGAAGGGGCAGGAACAGGAGTGGCGGCTGGTCGGCTTTTACAGGTACGTACCGATCCCTGTATTTTCCTCCTGCAGCAGCTGAATGCTAGCGGGAGGGAGAGGAGGAGAAGCGGCCTTGCAGCTGCTGCAGGAGGATCGGTACCAGCTGTGGCACCATAGGCGTGTGCACAGGGTGTGCCAGGTGTGCCCAGGCACACCCTAATCACCCTGAGAAGCACAGATTCCCCCTACTGCCCTGGCTCCCATTTTTCACCCGCAGCACTGCCAGCTTCCCTCCTCTCCTATGGGCTGTTGCTGCTGACATGTTTTAGGAGTGGGGAAGGGGCCAGTAAATATGTAATTCACCAGCCCCCTTCCCTTTCCTAATGCAATAGGCTGCGCACACTGATGTGTGGCACCCCTCTCAATGCCGCCCCTCTAGTTTTGGCCCTATTGCGATGCACAGCTCAATGGCCTGGCAATGACGGGTAGCTCCCAGGTACGGCCCAAACCCAAGCTCATCTCTAATCACCGGTGTGGTGTCAGGGGAGACAAAAAAAGAAAAGGATTTCTCTGGGCCATGCTTGTGGGCCGGTCATGCACACATAGGATGAACATGGTGGACCTGTGTCTTCTTACAACCTTATCTACCATGTGACCACGTAGCCGACCAGAAGGAAACCAATAGGAGATGTTTGGCTTCAGATTCACTGGAAACCACAAGAACGACTTTGTAATCAGTCCATATTTACGATTCCGTCGTTGTGTCTGAATTTTTAATCTGATGCATTAACGTCTTGCGTTTTATTGGCTTGAACAGTTGAGCAAATACGATGGGGAGCCCCGGAGGCGTCGGCCCGTATTTATTTGTTCTAGTTAAATATTAAGGGTTCGGGATGTAGCGTGCTGTAGCATGAAGGTGAACATAATGACCAGTTAGTGGAGCCGTAGAGAGAACCATAATTCACCGCAAGCCTGGAAGGCCGGGGGAAATTTACAACGCCGGTACTTTGTGCCTTTTATTAGGAATACAATCAACCTTCACAGGAGATTCATTTGCGCGATAAGATAGTCAACGCTACGAAGGTTTAACCTTCTCCAAATCTTCTCCATCTGTCATGAGAAGAACAATTTTGCTGGTTTCCCCACCTGGAAATTCTGGTCACCTGACTGTCACTTCACCAGCTTTGCCACAAAGTTTGGAAGACCTGAATGAATTGCTGTTGGTCCTAGGGTAGGGTGACCAGACATCCCCGGTTTCCGGGGACAGTCCCCGGATTAAGGACACTGTCCCCAGAGTCAATCTGTCCCCGGATTTGTCCTCAGATTGCAGTGGCATGGGGGGCATCTGGGACTCTCGCCCCAGGTGCAACATTTAGGGGGCGCAAAATCATTACTGTGCCCCCCAAGTGTGCTGTGTTGCCCCCCCTGCCTAGGGACTCCTGTGGTCCAGCCTGTCTCCCATGATCCCTCTTATGCGGGTGGCCCTTGTGTGTGTGTGAGAACAGTGGAGGGGCAGTTCAGAACGTACGGCAGCTATTGGAGAAGTTCTTGGTGGGGGATACTGAGGAACGGCTGGGTGTCGGGAACAGTACCTGGTGCTGTTGAGCCCTTCTCCGATGGATTATCATGGAGGCCAGCAAAATCAACCAATCAACACTGTTCATGTAGGGGGGGTGTGAGTAGTGCAGGAATCAGGTAGGTCAGTGTAGTGGTCAGTATATGAATCAGGTAGGTCAGTGTAGTGGTCAGTGTAAGAATCAGGTAGGTCAGTGTAGTGGTCAGTATATGAATCAGGTAGGTAAGTGTAGTGGTCAGAATATGAATCAGGTAGGTAAGTGTAGTGGTCAGAATATTAATCAGGTAGGTCAGTGTAGTGGTCAGAATATGAATCAGGTAGGTCAGTGTAAGAATCAGGTAGGTCAGTGTAGTGGTCAGTGTAAGAATCAGATAGGTCAGTGTAGTGGTCAGTGTAAGAATCAGGTAGGTCAGTGTAGTGGTCAGTGTAAGAATCAGGTAGGTCAGTGTAGTGGTCAGTGTAAGAATCAGGTAGGTCAGTGTAGTGGTCAGTGTAAGAATCAGGTAGGTCAGTGTAGTGGTCAGAATATGAATCAGGTAGGTCAGTGCAGTGGTCAGTGTAAGAATCAGGTAGGTCAGTGTAGTGACAAAAACACAACAAAACCCTCCTGCGCTCTGGTGTTTCGCCAAACCGGGTACAGCAGTATAGTCTAACGGCAAAGTCTGAAGTCTTGCAGCCCTCCACAGAACAAAGGGTGTTCATAAGGCTAAAACAAAAAGAAAAGAAAGGAGGGCGCACCGACCTTGTGCATTACCACTTAAATTTTTTATTAAAAACAGAATCAAAAGCAATGGTCCTACTCACAAAAGAATTATAAGTAAGCGCTTTTCAGACAGCTGGACTGGACCTCACGGCACCTGCCAGTAGAACTTCAGACATCTAAATGGCTGATGCGTTTCTGGGGCGTACCCCCTTCTTCAAAGCCTAGATGGTCCGTGATACCTCGGTACGTCAGCCGTTTAGATGTCTGAAGTTTTACTGCCCCAGAAAAATTCTGCCAATGGTGAAATTTTGCAGCAGAATTGGCTGGGATAACCCTGGTCATCCCCATTCCTGGAATAGCTTAATTTTTATTGCTTTATGACTAGTAACTGCCGGACCACAATCTATCCTTCCAAAATTCTCCAAATGCCTTCTCTCCCCACCTCCATCAATGAGCCTTCCCTCCCCATCTCCATCAATGAGCCTTCCTTCCCCACCTCCATCCATGAGCCTTCCCTCCCCACCTCCATCAATGAGCCTTCCCCTTCCCCACCTCTATCAATGAGCCTTTCCTCCCCACCTCCATCAATGAGCCTTTCCTCCCCACCTCCATCAATGAGCCTTCCCTCCTCACCTCCATCACTGAGCCTTCCCCTCCCCCACCTCCATCAATGAGCCTTCCCTCCCCACCTCCACCAATGAGACTTTCCTCCCCCACCTCCATCAATGAGCCTTCCCTCCCCCCACCACCATAAATGAGCCTTCCCTCCCCCCACCTCCACCAATGAGCCTTCCCTCCCCCCACCATCATTGAGCCTTCCCTCTCCCCACCTACATCAATGAGCCTTCCCTCCCCCACCTCCATCAATGAGCCTACACCCCCACCTCCATCAATTGAGCCTTCCCTCCCCACCTCCATCAATGAGCCTTCCCTCCCCCACCTCCATCAATGAGCTTTCCCTCCCCCACCTCCATCACTGATCCTTCCCTCCCCACCTCCATCAATGGGCCTTCCCCTCCTCCACCATCAATGAGCCTCCTCTCCCCACCTCCATCAATGAACCTTCCCTCCCCACCTCCATCAATGAACCTTCCCTCCCCCACCTCCATCAATGAGCTTTCCCTTCCCCACCTCCATCAATGAGCCTTCCCTCCCCACCTCCATCAAAAAATCTTTCCCTCCCCCACCTCCATCAATGAGCCTTCCCTCCCCACCTGCATCAATGTGCCTTTCCTCCCCATCTCCATCAATGAGCCTCCCCACCTCCATCAATGAGCCTTCCCTCCCCACCTCCATCAATGAGCCTTCCCTCCCCACCTCCATCAATGAGCCTTCCCTACCCACCTCCATCAATGAGCCTTCCCTCCCCCACCTCCATCAATGAGCCTTCCCTCCCCACCTCCATCAATGAGCCTTCCCTCCCCACCTCCATCAATGAGCCTTCCCTCCCCACCTCCATCAATGAGCCTTCCCTCCTCACCTCCATCAATGAGCCTTCCTTCCCCACCTCCATCAATGAGCCTTCCCTCCCCCACCTCCATCAATGAGCCTTCCCTCCCCACCTCCATCAAAAAAGCTTTCCCTCCCCACCTCCATCAATGAGCCTTCCCTCCCCACCTCCATCAAAAAAGCTTTCCCTCCCCACCTCCATCAATGAGCCTTCCCTCCCCCACCTCCATCAATGAGCCTTCCCTCCCCACCTCCATCAAAAAAGCTTTCCCTCCCCACCTCCATCAATGAGCCTTCCCTCCCCACCTCCATCAAAAAAGCTTTCCCTCCCCACCTCCATCAATGAGCCTTCCCTCCCCCACCTCCATCAATGAGCCTTCTCTCCCCACCTCCATCCATGAGACTTCCCTCCCCACCTCCATCAATGAGCCTTCCTTCCCACCTCCATCAATGAGCCTTCCCTCCCCCACCTCCATCAATGAGCCCTCCCTCCCACACCTTCATCAATGAGCGTTCCCTCCCCACCTCCATCAATGAGCCTTCCCTCCCCACCTCCATCAATGATCCTTCCCTCCCCCCACCTCCATCAATGAGCCTTCCCTCTTCCCCCACCTCCATCACTGAGCCTTCCCTCCCCACCTCCATCAATGAGCCTTCCCTCCCCACCTCCATCAATGAGCTTTACCTCCCCACCTCCATCAATGAGCCCTCCCTCCCCACCTCCATCAATGAGCCTTTCCTCCCCACCTCCATCAATGAGCCCTCCCTCCCCCACCTCCATCAATGAGCTTTTCCTCCCCACCTCCATCAATGAGCCCTCCCTCCCCCACCTCCATCAATGATCCTTCCCTCCCCACCTCCATCAATGAGCCTTCCCTCCCCACCTCTATCAATGAGCCTTCCCTCCCCACCTCCATCAATGAGCTTTTCCTCCCCCCTCCATCAATGAGCCTTCCCTCCCCCACCTCCATCAATGAGCCTTCCCTCCCCACCTCCATCAAAAAAGCTTTCCCTCCCCACCTCCATCAATGAGCCTTCCCTCCCCACCTCCATCAATGAGCCTTCCCTCCTCCACCATCAATGAGCCTTCCCTCCCCACCTCCATCAATGAGTCTTCCCTCCCCACCTCCATCAATGAGCCTTCCCTCCCCACCTCCATCAATGAGCCTTCCCTCCCCACCTCCATCAATGAGCCTTCCCTCCCCCACCTCCACCAATGAGCCTTCCCTCCCCACCTCCATCAATGATCCTTCCCTCCTCACCTCCATCAATGAGCCTTCCCCCCACCTCCATCAATGAGCCTTCCCTCCCCACCTCCATCAATGAGCCTTCCCTCCCCACCTCCATCAATGATCCTTCCCTCCTCACCTCCATCAATGAGCCTTCCCCCCACCTCCATCAATGAACCTTCCCTCCCCACCTCCATCAATGAACCTTCCCTCCCCACCTCCATCAATGATCCTTCCCTCCCCACCTCCATCAATGAACCTTCATCTTCACTTACTGCCGAATATATCCGACTCATTTTCAGATGTCATTGTAATGAGATAATCAGCGTTATTCACTTTACCTGCCAGTGGTCGGAATTTTTTGGCTGATTCTTGTATAATGTTATGTGAAGTTTTTTTTTTGTTGAATTGAATGTTCTGGAGACCGGGGGCCGGATTCAGATAGATTTGTTTATCTATCTGCTGGCGTAACGTATCTGCGATACAATACGCCGCCGTAAATTTGGGCGCAAGTTCCGTATGCAGAAAGAACTTGCGCCCATAGTTACGGCGGCGTAACACATGTGTGGCGGCGTAAGCCCGCCTAATTCAAATGGGGATGTTGTGGGCGTGTATTATTTAAATTTCACTTGACCCCGCGTATTTGACGTCTTTTGTGAACGGCGCATGCGCCGTTCGTGAAAAAATCCCAGTGCGCACGCTCGAAATTACGCCGCAAAGCCTCATTGGTATCGACGTGAACGTAACTTACGCAAAGCCCTATTCGCGAACGACTTACGCAAACGACGTAACATTTTAAAAATTTGACGCGGGAACAACGGCCATACTTAACATAGGATACGCCGCATATACCCCTCATATAGCAGGGGTAACTTTACGCCGGAAAAAGCCTAAAGCAAACGACGTAAAAAAAATGTTGGTTTCTGAATCGGCGTATCTACCTAATTAGCATATTTTTCACGTAACTATACGGAAGCGCCACCTAGCGGCCAGCGTAAATATGCAGCCTAAGATACGACGGTGTAAGACACTTACACCAGTCGGATCTTAGGGATATCTATGCGTAACTGATTATATGAATCAGGCGCATAGATACGACGGCCGGACTCAGAGATACGACGGCGTATCCGGAGATACGCCGTCGTATCTCCTATCTGAATCCGACCCCGGGTCTCTTTAAGAAATAACAACCTGCGTACAGATATTACAGATGGCGTTCCCTTGACCCAGTTTTCGGGAAGCTCTCTCTGTGATCAAGCAGCTCTTGCAGAAGGCAAACATCAATGTTCAATAACCTCGGAGGGCAGCCGCGGCTTAGTCAAAACGCCTAAAGGAGTCTTAGAGGCGCTCAATATGGTGTCAGTGGAGCACGCGGTCGGTTTAGGAGAGTATAAAGCGTGTACTTGCGCCGTCTCTTTTGTTGTTCTGGTTTTTTGTTCAGTTTCCTGCTGAGGATTTGGGAAGGCGCACAACTCTTCCATGCGATGATCACGGTATAAAACCATCCTCTCTCCGGAGTATAATAGGACTCTGTGAAGACAACTTGCAACATTCTTTCTCACAATAGAGAATGGCGAATTCAATCCGACCAATCAGATCTGCAGAAATCCGTAAGCATGTAATACCAGGTCATCATCCAGCCTGATCAGCCTTCCAACAATCTACTTCACTAGGTGGAAATTTCTGCAAAATTCATTCATTTTTTCCCCAAAAAAATGCATTTGAAAATCTGAGCAAATACTGTGTGATGTAAAAAAAATTGCAACACCCACCATTTTATTATCTAGGGTCCCTGCTAAAAATATATATATATACAATATTTGGGGGTTCTAAATAATTCCCTAGCAAAAAAAATACAGATTTTTACTTATAAACAAAAAGTGGCAGAACAAGCCGGGTCCTATTGCCCTGGGAGGTAAGTGATTAAGGTTGCGCCGCGCGTGAAGAACTGGAGTGGGTCTTGCGGGGATTCGGCTCCTGCAGTCCATTAGAAGTTTTCAGCTCAGGCTGAACAAACTTTATTGATTCCGTTTGTAGAAACATTAACAACCATACCATTTGTTATTTACTTAACGCAAAGTGTAGATTGGCACTTCTAAGTGGCTGATTGAACCGCGAGTGGCGAATGACTCAGCGCTCGCTCCGGCGTCCTTTCCCCCCGTCTGCGGGAAAACATAATATTTAGCGTCGGATCGCCATATCTGTATTCTCGCGGTGTAACTTCCAGACCCCAACAATTGCTTCAATTTAGAAGACTTCCTTCCCGGGAATTGTGGGTGCCATCCCGCGAAACGCGTCGGTTCGGCGTCTCCTGGACCCCACTGGGCGGCTAAGTGGTGCAAAAAGGAAATTTGCTGTACCGATAAACGTATAATTCTACAGCGGGTTGAGCGTTTCACATAAAATACGGCGAATTATTCAGCGCTAGAAAAGGTAGATCACTGAAAATGGTCCATTTCCTTTCTTTCTCAAGACTAGTTAAAGCAAAACTCCGCCTACAAATAACACAATAAACAAAAAAAGGCAATAAAGTTAAAAAAAGTCCTTAAAAGCCCATAAGAGGTCACTCTCAATGACATAGAGCCGGGTGACCCAGAGACCCTAGAGCCGGATGACCCTGCGACCCTGGAGCCGGACGACCCTGCGACCCTAGAGCCGGGTGACCCGGAGACCCTAGAGCCGGGTGACCCGGAGACCCTAGAGCCGGGTGACCCGGAGACCCTAGAGCCGGATGACCCGGAGACCCTAGAGCCGGATGACCCGGCGACCCTAGAGCCGGATGACCCGGAGACCCTAGAGCCGGATGACCCGGCGACCCTAGAGCCGGATGACCTAAAGACCCTAGAGCCCGATGACCCGGAGACCCTAGAGCCGGATGACCCGAAGACCCTAGAGCCGCATGACCCTGTCCTGGCATTGCCTGGTACCCTAGGCACAAAAGAGCATGGAACCCTTACAGGGCAGTTGAACCCCCACCATCAGGGTACTTCCTATTAACCACTTCCATACCGGGCACTTACCCTCCTTCCTGCCCAAGCCAATTTTCAGCTTTCAGCACTGTCGCATTTTGAATGATAATTGCGCGGTCGTGCTACACTGTACCCAAACAATTTTTTTATCATTTTGTTCCCACAAATAGAGCTTTCTTTTGGTGGTATTTGATCACCTCTGCGGTTTTTATTTTTTGCGCTATAAACAAAAGAAGAGTGACAATTAAAAAAAAAACACTATTTTTTACTTTTTTATTTAATAAATATCACAATTTTTTTTAAAAAAACATTTTTTTTCCTCAGTTTAGGCCGATACGTATTCTTCTACATATTTTTGGTAAAAAAAATCGCAATGATCATATATTGATTGGTTTGCGCAAAAGTTAGAGCGTTTACAAAATAGGTGATAGATTTATGGCATTTTTATTTTATTAATTTTTTTACTAGTATTGGCGGCGATTTGCGATTTTTTTACTGTCACCGTGACATTGCGGCGAACACATCGGACACTTTTGACACGTTTTTGGCGCCATTCACATTTATAAACAGATTAATGCGATAAATATGCACTAATTACTGTATAAATGTGACTGGCATTCAAGGGGTTAACACTAGGGGGTGAGGAAGGGGTTAATATGTATACCTGTATTGTGTTCTAACTGTGGGGGGAGGGGGGTGACTGGGGGAGGTGACCGATGCTGTGTCCCTATGTACAAGAGACACAGATCGGTCTCCTCTGTCCCCTGACAGGACGTGGAGCTCTGTGTTTACACCCCATCATTACACACAGAGCTCCACGTCACTGCTCTTTCGTTACCGATCGCTGGTACCTGGCGGACATCGCCGCCGGCGTGCTCGCGCGCCCCCCAGTGGCCGGAGGAATACAGGACGTCAATAGACGTCCTGTTGAGTTTTCAGAGTCACCGTGGAGCCGTCATTTGACGATGGCCCGGTACTCTAGTGGTTAAGCTTTAATGAATTCTCTGACTTTCTGGTTCTCTTGGTGAAGCCTTCTGTCCATCACGCGGAGCTCTCCTCAATGCCGGAGCCGCGTGTCTTCAATTCTGAACGGCGTCCTTGCAGTTTCGGGATAACAAACATTGGAGGACAGCAAAGATTTTGGAGATTAGCCTATTTTCCCCGGCGCGGCTTATGGTGACACGGGGCTTTATTTTAAGGATGAAGGAGGAAGCCGACTCCCTTTGATGTAGAGATTCTTCCCAACCATGAAATTGAGCCGCGCTAAAAGCCGCTCTAGGTGATTACAAAGAAGCCGTCCACGTGCCACGGGGTCTTATCCATCGGATTCTGATAAATGGAGCAATTGTCGCTTTCATTGGGAGCAATAAAAAGTTTTCATTTTCGCTGTGGATGGCGATCTTCACACTCCGGAGTCACATGGGGGGAGGGGCGATTTCTGACAGCAAAGCAAGTCTGATTGGTGAATTGATATCGTGTCTACCGACTTGTTTATCGGTGTTAATACAATTTTTTATTTTTGAGTATAGCCTCACAGAATAAAAATGTAACTGGCCATAGTAAAGTACCATCATCCGAATCAGTATAGAGAGACAGGAAGGGGTGGGGCTATAGGGGCTATAGGGGCAGGCGCTGAGGCTGACCCTACAGAAATCCCCACCCAATAGAATATAATGGACTATCTCAGAACTGATAAACAACAACGTAATTGTTGACCTGTTGGGTGAGAAACTTCTCCTACTTTACATTGTTGCGTTATTATTATTTTGGAATTACCGTATATACTCGAGTATAAGCCGAACCGAGAAAAAGGCGAGGCACCTAATTTTACCACAAAAAAATGGGAAAACTTATTGACTCCAGTATAAGCCTAGGGTGTCCATCTGCATGCCTCACTGTGCCTCACTGTGTCCATGTGCATGCCTCACTGTGCCTCACTGTGCCCATGCCTCACTGTGCCCATGCCTCACTGTGCCCATGCCTCACTATGCTCATGCCTCACTGTGTCCATGCCTCACTGTGCCCATGCCTCACTGTGCCCATGACTAGACTGACGTTTAACATGGGAGTCTATGGAAGAGGTGCCCGGATTTGAAAAATCGGTGCTCCCCAGCTGTAGGTCCCCCAGACAACAAACTTTGCACACTTGTAGAGGAGAAATGGGGCTACATGTGTGCAGGGCCTTCTTAATAGCATCATGGGCCCCTGGGCAAAGTAATGCTCTGGGGCCCCTACAATGATGACAGGGAAGGTAAACAAACATCAAGTAGGTAGGAGGCAGACAGCCTCCCCTGTGTATCTACCACTCTCAGTGCCATCATGGTGGCCCCCAATTTCGGGGGAAGCGTGGGCTCAAGGACCAGCTGCTTTGGGGAAAGTGCAGGGGCCCCCCATGCAGCTGGGGCCCCTGGGCAGTGCCCAGGTTAGCCCTCTCATTAAGACAGCCCTGCATGTGTGCCAAGTTCCGGGGGCGGGGGACCCATACGACTTTCCGATACCGTGTCCCCAAATTCACCGGAGAAATTACCATTTTACATGACAGTCTATGGAAGGGGTGCCCGGGTTTGAAAGATCGGTGCTCCCCGGCTGTAAGTCCCCCAGACAACAAACTTTGCACATTTGGGGCTACATGTGTGCCATGTTCCGGGTCCGGGGGACCTACGACTGGCCAATACCGTGTCCCCAAATTTACCGGAGAAATTACTGTTTTACATGGGAGTCTATGGAAGGGCAGCCCGGCTTTGGAAAATCGGTGCCCCCCGGCCGTAGGTCCCCCGGACAACAAACTTTGCACACTTGTAGAGGAAGAGTCGGGGCTACATGTGTGCCGGGTCCCTCAAAGTCCGGGAGATCGGGCACAAAAAGGTGACGGAGTATAAGCCGAGGGGGACATTTTCAGCACCAAAAAATGTGCTGAAAAACTTGGCTTATACTCGAGTATATACGGTATATAGAGAGAGTATAGAGTATATACGATATATAGAGAGTGTATAGAGTATATACGGTATATAGAGAGTGTATAGAGTATATACGGTATATAGAGAGTGTATAGAGTATATACGGTATATAGAGAGTGTATAGAGTATATACGGTATATAGAGAGTGTATAGAGTATATACGGTATATAGAGAGTGTATAGAGTATATACGGTATATAGAGAGTGTATAGAGTATATACGGTATATAGAGAGTGTATAGAGTATATAGAGAGTGTATAGAGTATAAACGGTATACTGTATTTGTCTTGTGTCTTATTGTATCATTTGTTTTATAGTGTATTCCTCCTGAGGAAGCGGCGTTATACCGCGAAACTAGTTGAGGAAAGGCCGATCTATATTCTGCACCAACAAGATATCTCTCGGGGGAACCCTGGGTATTTTTTTTTTTTTTTTAAATGAATTTTGTATGTCGATCTTATTGGTGTTAATGGTTGATTTGGTGATTGTGAAGATTTCTTTATTAATAATTCCAATAATGTGAAAGGGTGCAGAGAACTTTTTACTGTTTATTTCCGCAATCTTGGTAGATCTTCTGGATATCGATAAAGGGCCTTGACAAAGTATTCATACCCCTTGAAATTCCCCACATGTTGTCACGTTACAACCAAAAACGTAAATGTATTTTATTGGGATTTTATGTGAGAGACACGATAGGGTCAGCTCACCACGACAACCATGAGTATTGTCATGAATGGAGTAAAGAAATGGAAACTCTCATCGTGAAATATGTAAAAACTCAAATGGTTTAATGAAGCTAAAGAACCTCTGATGAAGTCACGTGACGTGACGCAACGCGTAAGGTTCCAGACGTGTCCGGAAGTGACGTGCTACCCCGACCGTCCCGCCGGAAGTGTCTGTGCTTGGCGTTTTTATCCGTTTTTTCTTGTAAGCAAGTTTTTAGCTTCATTAAACCATTTGAGTTTTTACATATTTCACGATGAGAGTTTCCATTTCTTTACTCCATTCATGACAATACTCATGGTTGTCGTGGTGAGCTGACCCTATCGTGTTTGGACCTGGACTGCTTCCACATACAGAGGACGCCCCAGTCTCCATTCCAGTGGCTTGAGGAATTCGTCCAGGCGCATTTTCTGCTGTTGGGAGGTAAGCGCTCTGTGAAGATCCATCCAGATTGTTGCATTGTCATCCATGGGCAGGAGCTTTTGAATCAGTTGTTGCACCCATCTTATTTTTTGGACTTGATTTTGTTTCACCTAGAACTTTTACACTTTTCGCTTTTTAGTGTTTGGATGTGATTGTACATCATTTACCGTATTTATCGGGGTATTGCGCGCACCCCTAAAGTGGACCCGCATTCCTGTGGAAAAAAGATTTTTGTACTTACAGTTTTGGTGTCTTGCGCGGCGTCCATCGGCAGCCTCGTCGGGTCCGGCGTCCGTCTGCGCCTTCGGGTGTCCTCTTCGTCGGGTCCGGCGTCCTTCTGCGGCATCCTCCCCGCTTTCCCGTGACGAGTTTGAACACTGCGCCGGCATATACCGAGCGCAGTACACTCGTGTATAGTCGGGCAGGCTCGGCTACTCTCGCGCTCACGTCCTGTACGTCCAGGACGTGAGCGCGAGAGGAGCCGAGCCTGCCCGACTATATGCCGGCGCAGTATTCAAACTCGGTGCGGGAAAGTGGGTATCTGCGTATATCGCGCACCCACGATTTTGCCCTGATTTTCAGGGCAAAAAAATTTGCGGTGTACGCCGATAAATACGGTATATGATCTCACCTTATAGATTGTGATTATATCAGTATTTATTGTCATACTGTTCTCTCTTAGTGTTTCATTTTGCGCTCATCACTTTAATTTTCATGATTCTAAGAATCAGCCGCATAGATACGACGGCTCTCATTCGGACTTACGACGGCGTACATGGCGCTACGCCGTCGTAAGTCCTTTGAGAATCTGGGCCAAAGTGTCAATTCTTCAGTGTTGTCACATGAAAAGATACAAGAACTGTGACTGATGGGGTGTACTTACTTTTGTCAGGTACTGTATGTACAGTATATAAATTGCTTGCTATTACATAAGCACAGAAAAAAATAAGAATCCTGGATTACCCTTCACTGTACAGAGAAAAGAAAAAAGATATAAACAACCCCCGTTAGTTATACGGCGATCATTGCGGCGTTTCCGTCATAAAGGATTTGCAGATCTCAGAAGTACAAATAAGCGGCGGCGGTAATGCCGTGCGATGCACCTGTTGCCATGGCAACTATTTTCTACAGCAAATATTCTATTTTGAATCCCTGTTTAAATAGTCGCATTAAATGTCGGTAAGTGAAAATACCCGCGGGCTCCGATGTATGGCGCACAAAGGAGAGAACGCCGAACGTCTGCCCGGAATTACTGTTACTTTTTTCTTTTTTTTGCACATAATAGCAGATGGGCCCTGAGCTTAAAATGTATTCCTGTTAATGTTTTGAACTTTTTTTCTTTTTTTCTTTTTTTAATTGGCTCCTTCGTTTTATTTTTAGGTGGCGCATAAATTAACACGAGTGCTGAGCGAATCGCTGACGCCATTTTTTTTCTAAAAAGATGGCGAGGCTTTAATTGTAGAAGTCTGGCCGAGGCCGCGACTCGTGAGAGAAACGAGGAGGATTTTATCTTAGTTGTTTTGTTTTTAGTTTATACATTAAATCTTAAACTGTTACTTTATATCTATTCCTCTTTGTGTAAAGATATACAGTGCCTTGAAAAAGTATTCATACCCCCTTGAGATCTTCCACATGTTGTCAGGTTACACAGCGGTGTATTTAGGTTTTGTGCTGCCCTAGGCCTGACTAAGCTTGCGCACCCCCTAATTTAAATAGGACACACCCCCTCCTGTGAAGGCCACACCCCTTGCTATTTAAGACCCACCCTGAAAATTTAGAGTGGGGACATGAGATCTGCAGGCGGGGGGGGGGGGGGGGGGTTGGGCAATGGACTCCCTTAATTTGCATAGATTTCCTCTCACTTCCTGTTTGGCTATGGGCAGAGGCGGCTCTAGGCTTTGTGAGGCCTGAGGCAAAACTTGACATGGGGCCCCCCACTCACACCCATAATGGGAAAAATAATTCAAGGACAAGACCCCTTTTCCCCACAACCCTGGCCGGTGGTTGTGGGGGTCTGCAGGCAGGGGGGCTTATCAGAATCTAAAAGCCCCCTTTAACAAGGTGGCCTCCAGATCCTGCTCTTTAATAACTAAGGGGTCATGTCACCTGGTGAACCTGCCCCCTTGCGACGTCATTGACTGAGGGCATGCTGGGTCATTGACGTCACAAGGGGTGGGGTCACCGATGTTCACTGGTTGTTAGGGATGTTGGCGGCTCCGATCCTGAGTCAGTGCTCTTAACGTTGCCTGAGCACAGCAGCGTTAAAGTCCCCTGTCCCTCAAAACTGGGGTAATGCATTGGGTAAGTTAGGAGTCCGCGAGGCCCCTGTAAGTGCGAGGCCTTAGGCGACCGCCTAATTTGCCCAATGAAAGGGCCGCCTCTGGCTATGGGGCAGGAAGTAGGGTGACCACGTGTCCCGGATTGCCCGGGACAGTCCCGCATTTTGTCATGCCAGAACAACACAGTGTCCCGGAATAAAACTGACACAGCTAGGGGCCAATCTGATGCCCCCAAAAAAGGCCGCCACATCACCGCTTTACTCACTGACAGTATTTGTCCTGGCCGGGAATGTCTGGAGGAGCACAATCCCCGCCCCCGGCTTGTGATTGGAGAAATCATAAATCCCACCTCTTGTGTCCAATCGCTGTGCTGTGATTTGTTACACCACAAGCTGATTTTTGGGAAGGGGGGGGTGTCCCTGAATGGTAGATTGGAAATGTGGTCACCCTAGCAGGAAGTGGAGTGAAATCTCTGCAACAGGACAGGGATGGTAAAAAATAAACTGACAGGGGTTCTAACCCCCCCTTACTCTATCCAAAATGAAAAAAAAAATGTTACCTATAGTTCTAATTTAAGCCCAAATTTCTGATAATTCTATGGAGAGGATAACAATGCCAATGGTGCAGCAGAAATAATAGAGCACAGTGAGGAAGGTTTGTCGTCCAGGATGATAGGACAGTCAAAATTAGAAGCAGATCCCCCCCCCCCCACAGTTGCGGAGTGCCGGCTGCCCGCATACCGGAAGCAATGTGGCCGCTATATGGTTATATTTATATTATATAGTTACACTTACGCGGCGTATCTCGAGATACGACGGCGTAAGTGCTTTGTGAATCCGGGCCAATGTGTGCAAGGCCTTTTAGAATTCTACTAAAAATCGAGTGAAATAACACTGACTCTGAAACCCTTAACCCCTTACAATCATATGTAACAGTTAAGGAAGGACCCCAGCTTCAGAACCTTAAACCCTTACAGTGACCACCCTAAAGGTGGGTGCCACACTGGACGAAGAAGAACCCAGAACCAAAAAAAGAAGAGAGAGCCCCCACATAGTGTAAATCCCAATCAGATATGGGTATTTATTAAGAAAATGTTATGAATATATAATAAAATATATGGATTGCAATCTAGTAGTAAAAAAGCGCAGTGTGGAGCAGCTTGGGCTAGCTTGTAGACCCGACGCCGTTTCGTCTGCAAAGACTTCTGATTGGCATTTATACTATGTGGGGCTCTCTCTTGTTTTTTTGTTTTTTATCATCCACTCGTTGGTGAGTCTGGTCATTGGATTATTCAGCTTCCAAGAACTTCCTGCTCCCTGAAGTTGCTGTCCCCCTTGGCACCTACGCCAACAGAAGGAGGAGACTATTGGAGGAGTCCTATCTTGAGTACCACTACCGGTGGATGAAAGCCTAGTTGACCCACAACTGCAAGGTGGTTTGGGTCCTCGTCTGCTGGTAAGAGTATTTTATTATCCTCATCTGATCTAATGGTTGGAAGCATCCCTGTGTGACCATTCATGACTTCACACCGCTGCCGGCGTTCAAGACCTATCTGATTATGTTCATTGTGTTTTGGGTGCTGCGACTGTATGGACAGTGCTCTATATATGGACTAACATATGTGTTTGCTGCAACAGCTTTTAGTTTGTTATCATTCACCAATAGCCATCCTTGCAGGGTGACTACTTAACCACTTCGTATCCCAGCCATAGGCAAAAGACGGCCACAAGGTGGCTCTCAATTGCCGGGAGGACGTCTATAGACGTCAACGGCTCCTCCGGCCACTGGGGGGAGCGCGAGCGCCGCCGCATCACTGCGGTGCCGATGCGCGTGCCTAGCGGCCACGATGTCTGCCAGGTACCTGTGATCGGCTGTTACACAGACAAGGACGTGGATCTGTGTGTAATGATGAGGTGTAAACACAGAGATCCACATCCTGTCATGGAGAGGAGACCGATGCTGTGTCCCTTGTACATAGAGACACAGCATCGGTCACCTCCCTCAGTAATTCCCTAACCCCCACAGTTAGTGGGTTAGGGTTTCCCATTGAAGAATATGGCTAGGACTCAGGAATTGGAACAGGGACCTCCCCCAAAGGTCAAAGGTCAGAAGTCGGGTTCCCAGAGGTCAAAGGTCACAGGGCGTGGCTGACCCACCCCCACCAAAGTGTTTACCGCCTACCCCAACTAAGTCGGGGAATGAACAAGTCGGGGAAAGCGTCTTGAACAAGTCGGGGAACCCCAACCCTAACCCTAAACCCTAACCCCTAGTGGACATAGGATGACCCTAGACACAAGAGTCATTGGTGAAACTGAAACAAGAGTACCCCACACCCTTCAAGATCCTCTGGGTCCTACGTGCCATACCGTTACACTCTTCTTCTGAGCAACCATCAATTTTATAGGTAAGCAGTCAGGAAGGGCGGAGGGGGGCAGGGGGGGGGGGTGGTTAGGGTAAAAATGCAGATCAACCACCTGATTTTACCGACCCTTTGCTGCCCTAAGGGGATCATTTATCGGATTGTGGTAGGCGCACTCTGGAGCTGGTAGACGGTTTGTCAAGACAGGCAGTTGGCAGAGCAGAAACTGTGTGAGATATCATCGATATAACTGCGAAATGACGATTTTCCCACCAGACGTCCCCAATGTATGGGCTCTTATTTCACTCACTTTCTTGACAAACAATTGGAATGTATCTGTGGACGGGCCACACACATATATATATATACATCCTTGTTATTGATATCGTGCAAAGAGCTCTTCTGAAGGTAGGCAGCATAATGAATCCGAGGTTCCGTGTCTCGGGTGACTAACGCACTTCAGCAAATCGCATCTCATTATGAATAATCACTTTGTATCCAGCGTAGAAGTTTTCTGCATCACATGAATAGCAAGCCGAAGGTCCTCCAGTCTTCTAATACCTGGAATCTCATTGCCCAGATCTATTTATTATGTACAACCTTCCCTGTGTATTATTGTATTCCATGTTCAGCCACCACATAGACAGGAGCTTCAAATCCATTTCAATAACAAATTCTAGAAAATTAATAAAACCTCTGTAAAGTTTTTTTTTGTTTTTTTGTCCGCTGCCCATTGGGGAAACTTCCCGTCCATTCCTGTGCTGTAACAAGAAATGAGAGGAAGTTGCTCCAAAGTGAGCAGCCACCAGCACCATAACAACCAATCATGCTCTAGGGGCGGGCTCACAGCATCAATAATCTCTATGGTGTTAGTGCAGTGACTGTGTGATTGGGGGGCTCTGTGATGAGGAGACTGTGTGATTGGGGGGCTCGTGATGTGGGGACTGTGTGATTGGGGGGCTCGTGATGTGGGGAATTTGTGATTGGGGGGCTCGTGATGAGGGGACTGTGTGATTGGGGGGCTCGTGATGTAGAGACTGTGTGATTGGGGGGCTCGTGATGTAGAGACTGTGTGATTGGGTGGCTCTGTGATGCAGAGACTGTGTGATTGGGGGGCTCGTGATGAGGGGACTGTGTGATTGGGGGGCTCGTGATGTAGAGACTGTGTGATTGGGGGGCTCGTGATGTAGAGACTGTGTGATTGGGTGGCTCTGTGATGCAGAGACTGTGTGATTGGGGGGCTCTGTGATGCAGAGACTGTGTGATTGGGGGGCTCTGTGATGTGGGGACTGTGTGATTGGGGGGCTCGTGATGTAGAGACTGTGTGATTGGGGGGCTCTGTGATGTGGGGACTGTGTGATTGGGGGGCTTGTGATGTAGAGACTGTGTGATTGGGGGGCTCTGTGATGTGGGGACTGTGTGATTGGGGGGCTTGTGATGTAGAGACTGTGTGATTGGGGGACTCTGTGATGTGGGGACTGTATGATTGGGGGGCTCGTGATGTAGAGACTATGTGATTGGGGGGCTCTGTGATGTAGAGACTGTGTGATTGGGGGGCTCTGTGATGCAGAGACTGTGTGATTGGGGGGCTCTGTGATGCAGAGACTGTGTGATTGGGGGACTCTGTGATGTGGGGACTGTGTGATTGGGGGGCTCGTGATGTAGAGACTATGTGATTGTGGGGCTCTGTGATGTAGAGACTGTGTGATTGGGGGGCTATGTGATGCAGTGACTGTGTGATTGGGGACTCTGTGATGAGGAGACTGTGTAATTGGGGGGCTCTGTGATAAGGGGACTGTGTGATTGGGGGGCTCTGTGATGAGGGGACTGTGTGATTGGGGGGCTCTGTGATGTGGGGACTGTGTGATTGGGGGGCTCGTGATGTAGAGACTATGTTATTGGGGGGCTCTGTGATGCAGTGACTGTGTGATTGGGGGGCTCTGTGATGTGGGGACTGTGTGATTGGGGGGCTCTGTGATGTGGGGACTGTGTGATTGGGGGGCTCGTGATGTAGAGACTATGTGATTGGGGGGCTCTGTGATGCAGTGACTGTGTGATTGGGGGGCTCTGTGATGCAGAGACTGTGTGATTGGGGGGCTCTGTGATGAGGAGACTGTGGGATTGGGGGCTCTGTGGTGAGGGGACTGTGTGATTGGGGGGCTCTGTGATGTGGGGACTGTGTGATTGGGGACTCTGTGATGTAGAGACTGTGTGATTGGGGGGCTCTATCTATCTATCTATCTATCTATCTATCTATCTATCTATCTATCTATCTATCTCTATCTCTATCTCTATCTCTCTCTATCTCTATCTCTCTGTCTCTATCTTTCTATCTCTCTATCTCTCTCTCTTTTCTCTCTCTCTCTCTCTCTCTCTCTCTCTCTCTCTCTCTCTATCTATCTATCTCTCTATCTATCTCTCTATCTATCTTTCTATCTCTATCTCTATCTCTCTCTATCTCTATCTCTCTGTCTCTCTCTCTATCTCTCTCTCTTCTCTCTCTCTCTCTCTCTCTCTATCTTTCTATCTCTCTATCTATCTGTCTGTCTGTCTATCTATCTATCTATCTATCTATCTATCTATCTATCTATCTATCTATCTATCTATCTATCTATCTTCCACAAAACATCAGGGAACAGTTGGATTCAGGCACAACCCATCCAAGCCACTTGAGTTCTGAAATTCTACTGGTGTATGGCCAGCTTTACTCTTCCACCTTAGGGAAAGATCTGTGCCACACTCAACCCCACAGATAATCTTTCTCTAGTATTATATATCCAGGCGCCTGGGGGGTGTAGTACTAGATACCTCCTTGCATCATGGTTAAACTATCCTAGTTCATCCATCCATCCATCCTTCCTTCCATCCATCCTTCCTTCCTTCCTTCCTTCCTTCCATCCATTCTTCCATCCTTCCATTCATCCCCCTTTCTTATACATCTGGTAACATTCCAGTTTTCTTATCACAATGTAGAAATCTCTGTATTGTCGGATTCCTTGGAGACGTTGGAGACCTGTGATGGTTCCTCGTTTGGTGTCACCTCATTGTTGGCAATGACAATGTAGGTCACTCACCCCGTCTTCATTTTCTGTCTTTTTGCGCTCTCTGCAGCTTGTCTCACTTTCTCTTTTTCATTCCCTAAAGAAATGTTCATATTTAACAGACGACTCTCACTAAAATGCATGTGCGCCCCGCAGGATGAAACGGCGTTTGTCGCGGGCGTTTGATCCACTAAGATAGAAGAACTAAAGAATGTCCAAGTTCAACACAGAAACAAGAAGATGTCGGCGCGTCTCATCTGATACGTTCTTTATTCTCAGGTTCTTATTATGTTTCATTTACATTTTTATTGTACATTGTATGATGGCCAACTTCAGTCAAATATTTTTTATTTTTTACTTTTAGCTTTGGATAGAGTGGGAAAGGGTTGGATCCTTGGATGTGAAGACATATAGGTAGATTCAGTAAGAGTTAGGCCGGCTTATCAGTAGATAAGCCGACCTAACTCAGAATCTACGCCGACCTATGTTTAAGCGTATTCTCAATCAGAGATACGCTTAAACATATCTAAGATAAGACGGCTTGCGCCGTCCTATCTTAGGTTGCAATTTTTCGGATGGCCGCTAGGTGGCGCTTCCATTGCGGTCGGCGTAGAATATGTAAATGAGTTGATACGCCGATTCACGAACGTACGCCCGGCCGCCGCAGTAGTTTTACGCCGTTTCCCTAAGGCCTTAGGCGGCCTAAAGTTATTCCATCTATAAGGTGGAATAACAATGTTAAAGTATGGCCGCCGTTCCCGCTGCGAGATTCAAATTTTTTACGTTGTTTGCGTAAGTCGTCCGCAAATCGGGATTTACGTAGTTTACGTCCACGTCGAAATCAATAGGCCCGTGCAACGTACTTAGCCGCAATGCACACTGGGAAATGTAGGCGCCCGGCGCATGCGCATTAAAAAAAAAAAACATAAAAACGTGAGGTCAAGCCTCATTACCATCAAACACGCCCCCCCCCCCTCCAACACATTTGAATTCGGCGCCCTTACGCCCACCCGCTTTAGGTTACGCCGCCGTATATTAGCAGGCAAGTACATTGAGAATCATGTACTTGCCTAGCTAACTTACGCCGGCGTAGCCTAAACACGCTAAGCTACGACGCCGCAAGTTTAAGCCTTTCTCTGTGAATCTACCTAATAGGGCCAGATTCAGATAGATCAGCGGATCTATTGGCAGGCGTAACGTATCTCAGATACACTACGCCGCCATAACTTAGCGCGCAAGTTCCGTATTCAGAAAGAACTTGCGCCCTAAGTTACGGCGGCGTAGTGAAAATGTGTCAGCGTAAGCCCGCCTAATTCAAATTTGACTGGTAGTGGGCGTGTTTTATGTTAAACTATCATGACCCCACGTAATTGACGTTGTTTTCGAAACGGCGCATGCGCCAATCCGTGAAAGAATCCCAGTGCGCATTCTCCAAATTACGCCGCAAATCGTCAATGCTTTAGACGTGAACGTAACTTACGCAAAGCCCTATTCGCGACCGACTTACGCAAACGACGTAAAATTTGACGCTGGCCCGACGTCCATACTTTTTTTCTTATAGTAATCTCATTTTGTGCAGGGACAGTTCTAAACATGTGCCACCTCACAGGCATACTATAGACACCCAGCAGGTGTGATATTTAAAGGAATTTTTCAATTTTTTTTTCACTTTAAGCATCATAAAAATCGCTGCTCCAGAAAAAACGACAGTTTTTAAAACTTTTTTTTCCATTGATACATGTTCCCTGGGGCAAGACCCGGGTCCCCAAACCCGTTTCCCGACAATAACTTGTATATTGGGCTTTAAAATGAGCACTTTTGAATTCGAACGGTCAAGTCCCATAGACGTCGGTCCGTTCGAAACTTCTGGTGCAAACCGAACGGGGGGGGTGGAGGGGGTGTTCGGCTCATCCCTACATGATGCTACTCGTATATCAAGACATCGCTTGTATATCAAGTAAAATAAAAAATAAAAAATGTTGCTTGTCTTGCAAAACGCTCTCGAACCAAGTTACTCTCAAACCAAGGTATTACTGTATCTGCTTTTAACCACTTGAGACCCGCGCTATTGACAAAAGACGTCAACAGCGCGGCTCTCAGGTGCCAACTGGACGTCTTTGGACGTCATTTGAAACCATTACCCGCGCGTGCCACTGGGGGGCGCGCAGCGCGTAAACACTGTCCCGGCGCATAGCTGGGGACCCGATGCGTGTACCTGGCGGGCGCGATGTCCGCCGGGTACACGCGATCGTCGGTAACACAGCAGGACGTGGAGCTCTGTGTGTAATGATGGGGTGTAAACACAGAGCTCCACGTGCTGTCAGAGGAGAGGAGACCGATCTGTGTCCCTTGTACATAGGGACACAGCATCGGTCACCTCCCACAGTCACCCCCCCTCCCCCCACACAGTTAGAACACACCCAGGATACACATTTAACCCCTTCCTCACCCCCTAGTGTTAACCCCTTCACTGCCAGTCACATTTATACAGTAATTAGTGCATTTTTATAGCACTGATCGCTGTATAAATGTGAATGGCGCCAAATTTGTGTCAAAAGTGTCCGATATGTCCGTCGCAATATCGCAGTCCCAATAAAAATCGCAGATCGCCGCCATTACTAGTAAAAAAAAAAATAATAAAAAAAAATAATAATTCTGTCCCCTATTTTGTAGGCGCTATAACTTTTGCGCAAACCAGTTGCTTATTGCGATTTTTTTTTTTTTTTACAAAAATACGTCGAAAAATGCGTATCGGCCTTAACTGAGAAAAAAAATCGTTTTTTTTTTTAAAAATTGGGATATTTATTATAGCAACAAGTAAAAAATATATATATATATTTTAAATTGTCACTATTTTTGGTTTATAGCGCAAAAAATAAAATCCGCAGAGGTGATCAAATACCACCAAAATAAAGCTCTATTTGTGGGGAAAAAAGGACGTCAATTTTGTTTGGGAGCCACGTCGCACGACCGCCCAAATGTCAGTTAAAGCGACGCAGTGCCGTAAGCTGAAATTTCGCCTGGGCACGAAGGGGGTTTATGTGCCCGGTAAGCAAGTGGTTAATGAAGCTCCACATAGGAAAATATAGTCGTTTCTGAGCAACACATTCATTAATGCTGCATGGACAAGTACTTGCAATTATTCCAGATACAGCATGTCACCTTATTCTGTTACATTTAGTAAATAATATCACGGCTTAGCTGTCATCTCCACTCAGAAAGTGTCATACGGGTAATTGTACAACCCCACTGAGTACTTGTCTGGAATGAATTTTTTATAATAATTTGTGGTATGTGACTGTCATCCTCTGCTGTGATAATGATGTGTTGCTGATTTTATTAACAAAATGAGTTCAGGAACCACAACTTCCCACACAGCTCCATACCGAGTCGCTATACGCAGTTCGTGGATCGCTGGGAGAAGATGTATAATTAAAGCCCAACAGGGAAAGTGAAAATCCTCCCTTGTGGCGGGGCGGCCCCTGAACTTCCAGGGTTCATTTTTGTTTAGGTCCAGGCAGGGCCGCCATCAGGGGGGTACAGGCAGTACACCTGTAAGGGGCCCGGAGGTCCCCAGGGGCCCGGATGGCAACCCCTTTTGTTTTGACATTTTTTTTTTTTGTAAGGGGTCCAGAGGTCCCTAGGGCCCCAGGTGACAACCCCCCTATTTTTTATTTATTTTTTATTAAAACAAATATTTTTTTAATATATATATTTTTTTTTATTAAAGGGCCCAGAGGTCCCTAGGGGCCCAGAGACCCCCAGGGCCCCAGATAACAACCCCCACTTTTTTTATACAAAATATATAAAACATTTTTATAATATTTTTTTGTTTATTTTTTTTATTTCTTTATTTTATTTTTATATATATATTTTTTTTATATTTTTTTTTATTAAAGGGCACAGAGGTCCCCAGGTGCCCGGAGGTTCCCAGGGCCTGGATGGCAACCCCTTTTTTTTACATTTATTTTTATTTTTTATTTATTTTTTTGTAAGGGATCCGGAGGTCCCTAGGGCCCCGGGTGGCAACCCCCCTATTTTTTATTTATTTTTTATTAAAACAAATATTTTTTTTTAATATATATATTTTTTTATTAAAGGGCCCAGAGGTTCCTTGGGGCCCAGAGACCCCCAGGGCCCCAGATAACAACCCCCACTTTTTTTATACAAAATATATAAAACATTTTTATAATATTTTTTTGTTTATTTTTTTTATTTCTTTATTATATATATATATATATATATAAATTTATTTATTTATTTATTTTTTTTATTAAAGGGCACAGAGGTCCCCAGGGCCCCGAATGGCAACCCCCTTTTTTTATGAAAAAAATTACATTTTTTTTTATATTTTTTATTTTTATATATTTTTTTATATATATACACATTTTTTTTCTATATATATATATATAAAAAAAAATATATATATATATATATATATATATATATATATATATATATATATATATATATATATATATATATATATATATATATATAAATATAAATTTGTTTCTATATATGTATATATATAATTTTTTTTTTTTTTTTAATTAAAGGTCCCAGAGGTCTCCAGGGCCCTGATAGCAACCCCCCTTTTTTTTATAAAAAACATAATATTTTTTAATATATATTTTTATTTATTTTATTTTATTTTTAATAATATGATTTTTGATATTTTTTTGGCAATTTTTTTTGAAAAAACAAAAGCAAACAGTGGTCACCAGTTTAGACAGTTGGTATACAATTTTTACATATATATTTTTTATTGCCCCCACTTGTCAGCCTCATTTTTTATTGCCCCAACTTGTCAGCTTCATTTTTATTGCCCCAACTTGTCAGCTTAATTATTTATTGCCCCCCCCCCCCCCCGGGCAGGGCCCCACTTTGAAAGCCTCATTTTATTACTGTACTGTCCCCAGCCCCAGAGCCCCAACTTGTCACCTGACCTGCTCCAATCAGGTTCCATTTGCTCACCTTCTAATCTGGACTGGTCTGGTGTGGTGGGTGGTTGAGCGCCAGTCTTTTTTCCCTGGTCCAGGCTGGGGGGCCCCCCTCGGGGCAGTCGGGCGTCTCAGGCCGCGGGCAGGAGGAGGAGAAGTGGGGCAATGCGCTGGGGGTGTACTTACTTTTGTCAGATACGGTATGCCCGCGTTTGCACTACTTTCAGTACAGCTCTGGTATTAATGACCCCCCCCGGATTGATGGATCGGTGGGGGGATTTGATGTTCTCCGGTACTTTGCCGGTGACTCCTCCGCTGATCCGGACGCGGGGCGATCACCTTGCTACCTGATCCTGGATTGGGAGACGTGACCGATATCCGACGCGACAACATTCCGTCCTGGTTTTGCATTTGTTTGTTTTTTAATAGGAAGACATCTGGATCATTATCACCGCCGAGATCCTCTGAAGTTCACAAAAAAGCACTTTTACCTCTTTGATTCTTCGGAAACGTTTGTCGAGCAGCTGCTGCATGCGCGGTCCTTGTCCCCGGCGCTCCGCGCTTTACTGATGTTTTCTCTCTTTCCGCCTCGTATGGATTTTTTTACAAGCCGAAATCTTATGACAACCCGCCGGGAGACACTTTATGATGTCCAGGAGTCGCGGGTCGGGCGAGGATCGGAGTTCTTTGTTACAAAGTGTCGGTTTTATCATCAGATTTACAAACTCAGCGAAGAAGAAGTTGGGAGTCGCTAATGTGCGATTTATACCAGAGGAAGAGATACGAGAACAACAAGAATTATCCCGCCTCTTCCTACCCGGGTATGATTACTTTTTCTCTATAGTGAGAGAGATTATATCACCCCTCCCCCAGTGCTACATACCCCAAAAAGAGAGACTACATTTTCTGAACCTGTCTGGATTTGTCTAAGGCCGTGACCTTCAAACTACAGCCCTGTACTTGCCCTTTATCTGGCCCTTGGGACACTATTCCTCCCACTATTCCTCCCACCGATACCAATGATGGGACACTATTCCTCCCACTGACACCAATGATGGGACACTATTCCTCCCACTGACACCAATGATGGGGCACTATTCCTCCCACCGATACCAATGATGGGACACTATTCCTCCCACTATTCCTCCCACCGATACCAATGATGGGACACTATTCCTCCCACTGACACCAATGATGGGACACTATTCCTCCCACTGACACCAATGATGGGGCACTATTCCTCCCACCGATACCAATGATGGGACACTATTCCTCCCACTGACACCAATGATGGGACACTATTCCTTCCACTGACACCAATGATGGGACACTATTCCTCCCACTGACACCAATGATGGGACACTATTCCTCCCACTGACACCAATGATGGGACACTATTCCTCCCACTGACACCAATGATGGGACACTATTCCTCCCATTGACACCAATGATGGGACACTATTCCTCCCACTGACACCAATGATGGGGCACTATTCCTCCCACTGATACCAATGATGGGACACTATTCCTCCCACTGACACCAATGATGGGACACTATTCCTCCCACTGACACCAATGATGGGACACTATTCCTCCCACTGACACCAATGATGGGACACTATTCCTCCCACTGACACCAATGATGGGACACTATTCCTCCCACTGACACCAATGATGGGACACTATTCCTCCCACTGACACCAATGATGGGACACTATTCCTCCCACTGACACCAATGATGGGACACTATTCCTCCCACTGACACCAATGATGGGACACTATTCCTCCCACTGACACCAATGAGGGGACACTATTCCTCCCACTGACACCAATGATGGGACACTATTCCCCCCACTGACACCAATGATGGGACACTATTCCCCCCACTGATACCAATGATGGGACACTATTCCCCCCACTGACACCAATGAGGGGACACTATTCCTCACACTGACACCAATGAGGGGACACTATTCCTCCCTATGACAGGGAACAGACGATCAGTGACAGGCACACTAGGAAGCACGGTGAAGGTTTGTTTACACTCTCCCTGTTCTTCCTCTCTGTGACCTGATCGCTGGACACCGGCGGCGATTGTGGCCAGTGGTGCCGCGCTGAGCGACCCACGGCTGGGCTCTTAAAGGGGGCGTACATGTACACCCCTGTTGTGCCCAGCCATTCCATTCTGCAGACGTATATCTGCGTGCGGCGGTCCTCGAGTGGTTAAAGAAAATATTTCCATTCTGCTCCTTCAAATGTTCTCATCATTGCAGTAAAAAATGACTGACCCCACTAACGATTAGAAAAACGAATAAACATTCCTAGGCTGGGTAGAGACAAGTAGGATTTGTACTAACGATCAGGACCCAGAACTCCCGATATCAGATCACCTGATTGCTGTGATAGCCTCTGATTGGCTTCTCTGTTTTCATTCTCTGTGAATGGAGGAAAGAGATACTTCATCTCTCTCTCTCTCTCTCTCTCTCTCTCTCTCTCCTTGCAGAGAAAGAAAAAGTAATAAAAAATACCTAGATTACGCAGCGGAGGCGATTGGGTCCTCTCCGTGGCTTGGCATGGAGAGGTTCCACTGTATATATATATATATATATATATACAGCGGAACCTCGGATTGCGACTAACGCATTAAACGAGCGTTTCGCAATACGAGTGCTGTTTTTTTAAAATCCTGACTTGGTTCACAAAACGAGCAGCATTCAATCCATAGCGGTGTGCAGTACCGCATTTGGCCTGAAGTGGGGGGGGGGGCGCCAGAGCCGAGCCGTTTGGAAATGCTCGAAAAAACTCGGTAATACTCAGTTCCCGAAAAATAAAAGTACACCGCTGAGGCTTGAATCTAGCTCGCAAAAAAAAAAAAAAAAAAAAAGCTTGTATTGCAAAACGCTCGTTAGCCGCGTCACTCGCAATCCGAGGTTCTGCTGTACGCCCCATATGGAGGGCGCAGAACTATAAAGAGATAGAGAGCTGATTGACTTTAATTGGGATTTAACGTCTATGAACGATCGCACTGCGTTGAATAATCAGAGGCCGGCGCGGTCCAATACCTTATCGGAATTCCCGCGTTCATGATGGTGTGTTTTTTCTCGAATGGCGGTAATAAGATGCGATCGCAGATGATTAAAGTACCAACTAGTAAGTTAAATACACAGAAAAAATTAGAATAAAATCATCGCTAAGGAAAAGAAACACGACGCGGTGGCTGGCGGCGGCAGTCAAGTGGCGTAATTACGAGCCGCATTCATACTGGTGAGAGTCTCTCGAGATTCTTGTTGGGATTTTGTTATGACAAGGCGGCTCGCCGGCAGAAGCGGCAATGGCTTTTCTTATTAGTCCGGGACTCAGATATTGGAGAATTTCATACCGACTTACTGGATGAGGGGGGGGAGGGGAGATCAGTATAGGGGGTCCAAGTGTTGGCTTTAGATATACATTATGTGGACCTATAAAAAGTTGGACTAGCTTCTGCCACTTACCTGAATTTTATTGTCTCTTGGTGCCCAACACTCCCCTCCCCCATCAATAGGGATTTGACTTTTATAAAAAGTTATTTTTGGACTAGCTCTGCCCATTGGAAATGGGCAGAGCTAGTCCAAAGAAATGGTGCTCCTTTGTCAGATGGCAGAATAGTGTCCCATCATTGGTGTCAGTGGGAGGAATAGTGTCCCATCATTGGTGTCAGTGGGGGGAATAGTGTCCCATCATTGGTGTCAGTGGGAGGAATAGTGTCCCATCATTGGTGTCAGTGGGAGGAATAGTGTCCCATCATTGGTGTCAGTGGGAGGAATAGTGTCCCATCATTGGTGTCAGTGGGGGGAATAGTGTCCCATCATTGGTATCAGTGGGAGGAATAGTGTCCCATCATTGGTATCAGTGGGAGGAATAGTGTCCCATTGGTGTCAGTGGGGGGAATAGTGTCCCATCATTAGTGTCAGTGGGGGGAATAGTGTCCCATCATTGGTGTCAGTGGGAGGAATAGTGTCCCATCATTGGTGTCAGTGGGAGGAATAGTGTCCCATCATTGGTGTCAGTGGGGGGAATAGTGTCCCATCATTGGTGTCAGTGGGAGGAATAGTGTCCCATCATTGGTGTCAGTGGAAGGAATAGTGTCCCATCATTGTATCAGTGTGCGGGATAGTACACCAAGGGCCGGATAAAGACAAGCAAGGGGCCGCATCCGGCCCTCAGGCCCCAGCTTGGAGATTTCCGCTTTATGCCAAACACACAATTATCATTCTCCCGCTTTCACCCCAAAAACTTGTCCTGAAAATGTGGATTTCCGCGCAAGTAATAAAGTATCGCGGATAATACTCAATTGTTTTTGTTGCAGGTGAACCGATCCGTCTCCAATCACCTCGCCTGACATTTTCCAAAAACTCGCCCTCCACCTCCCGGCGGTAGATTGGGGTCGGCCTCCTCCTGACCTTTCTCTTCAATGACGTCTCGCCGTTCGCCGTTCCTACGACATTCTAGAACTTCAAGCCTCGGCTGATTGCCATCACTCCATTGAAGGGTTTTATGTCGGAGAAGTGGAATCACTTGACCCACCAGGCGGCTCCGAGAAGCGGACGCGGGTCAGAGCCTCGGATTTATCTCCGCAAACCCGTGAAAGTCGCGAGGAGCTCAGAGAGGAGAACAAAGAATCCGACGAGAGACGTGGAGAGATGAAAGAACTTTCTTTGCTGGAATTCTCTTCTTTCTTTCTTTTTTAAGGTTAATTATAAAGAAAGAAGAATGAAAGAAAAGATGGCGGCCGAGTTACAATGCTTTATCTTTCTCCTTTAACCCCTTCTATACCAAGGGGCACTTACCCACCTTCCTGCCCAGGCCAATTGTCAGCTTTCAGCGCTGTCGCAATTTGAATGACAATTGCGCGGTCGTGCTACACTGTACCTAAATTAAATGTTTATCATTTTGTTCCCCACAAATAGAATTTTCTTTTGCTGGTATTTGATCACCTCTGCAATTTTTTTTTGCGCAACAACTAAAAAAAGGCCTGAATTTTTTTAAAAAATTACGTTTTTATTTTTTTCTGTTAATTTTTTTGTAAATAAGTAAGTTTTCTTCTTCAATTATGGGCACTGAAATGGCGGCACTGATGGGCACCGATGGGCACCGATGAGGTGGCACTGATGGGCACCGATAGGCGGCACTGATGGGCACTGATAGGCAGCGCTGGTATGCGGCACTGATGGGCACTCATAGGCAGCACTGATGGGCACTCATAGGCGACACTGGGCACTCTTTGGCGGCACTGATGGGCACTCATGGGTGGCACTTATGGGTGGCACTGATAGGTACTTATGGGTGGCACAGATGGGCACAAACTGGCAGCAATTGGGGGCACACACTCGCAGCAATTGGTGGGACAAACTGGCAGTAATTGGGGGCACAAACTGGCAGCAATTGGGGGCACAAACTGGCGGCAATTGGGGGCACAAACTGGCAGCAATTGGGGGCACAAACTGGCTGCAATTGGGGGCACAAACTGACAGCAATTGGGGTCACAAACTGGCAGCAATTGGGGGGCACAAACTGGCGGAAATTGGGGGGACAAACTGGCAGCAATTGGGGGGACAAACTGGCGGCAATTGGGGGCACAAACTGGTGGCAATTGGGGGCACAAACTGGCAGCAATTTGGGGCACAAACTGGCGGCAATTAGGGGCACAAACTGGCGGCAATTGGAGGGCACAAACTGGCAGCAATTGGGGGCACAAACTGGCGGCAATTGGGGGCACAAACTGGCGGCAATTGGGGGGCACAAACTGGCAGCAATTGGGGGCACAAACTGGCAGCAATTGGGGGGAACAAATTGGCAGCAATTTGGGTCACAAACTGACAGCAATTGGGGGCACAAACTGGCAGCAATTGGGGGGACAAACTGGCAGCGATTGATGGGGATGCTTTTCTTCAGCAGGGACAGGGAAGCTGGTCAGAGTTGATGGGAAGATGGATGAAGCCAAATACAGGACAATCTTAGAAGAAAACCTGCAAAAGACTTGAAACCGGGGGGGGGGGGGGTTCACTTTCCAGCAGGACAACGACCCTAAAGTACAGCCAGAGCTACAATGGAAGGGTTTAGATCAAAGCCTATTCATGTGTTAGAATGGCCCAGTCACAGTCCAGACCTAAATCCCATTGAGAATCTGTGGCAAGACTTGTAAATTGCTGATCACAGACGCTCTCCATCCAATCTGACAGAGACAGAGATATTTTACAGAGAAGAAGAATGGGCAGAAATGTTCCTCTCTAGATGTGCAAAGCTGGTAGAGACACCCCCAAAAAGACTTGTAGAGAAAGGGGGTTCTACAAAGTATTGACTCCGGGGGGCGCCATACAAATGCACCTCCCCCCCACACTTTTTTCTTTAACCGCAACAATATTGCAGAATATCTGCTGACTAGGGAAGGAGATTCTTTGCCCGACTTGCGGCAATTGCCGTCATCTCTCACAGTCTCTGCTTGAATGGCCGTAACATTCATAGCGAGTGAAGAGTCACGGAGCACTAATGGGCCGTTGGCTCTCGCGGTGCCGCTGACACCGGGACCCGGACCCGGCACATAATAAAAAGCTTTGTTCTAAGTAGGAAGAAGATTCATGTCGAAGATAAAAACGTAAAACGGTTCCCTACATCTTCCTATCAGCAAGATATCGCCAACAATTAATTGCCATGGAGTTATCGGGGAGAAGAGGAGCAATATAAATAATAGCATTGCTCCCGACTGTTTCACAATGAATGCCGGACTGTATTGAGTCCCGCTGTGCCGGGATAGATGAGGAATAAGGAAAATATTCCAAGAATGGTGATTAGCTGGATGGCGTACTGCGCACAACCGCGCCGGGTTCAGGGGTCAGGAAAGTCTCACACAAACCACAATATCAACCTCATGGATGAGACATCCCAAAAAAAGAGTTCAAATCTGCCACCGTTCTGTTTAGAGGCCAGGGACTGTATATAACCACCGTGTGGTCAGATGCAGTCTGTATTCTCCACTGCAGGTGGCACTCAGCAGATGAGGAAGTACTTAGAAGTGGAGTAGTAGGGACAGTGCAGGGACTACGTCTTCCTCCCAGGAAGCCTTCCTTTTTGGCTGTGGACTGGCCACGCCACATTCCTCTCCTCGTGGGCAGACACTGTCGACATCTTTCGTTATGCAACCTGCAGGTCCACCTCTGTCCAGTGGTGTCACTAGGGGTGGTGTCACCTGGTGCGGTAAAACATGGTGTCACACAGTGGCAGCTGGTTCTCAAAATTTTTGGGGGGGGGCGCAAATGAAAAAGAAAAAAATTGCAGCCTCACTGTGCCCATCAAATGCAGCCACTGTGCCATCAATTGTCACCACTGTGCCATGCCATCAAATGCAGCCACTGTGCCATCAATTCGCACCACTGTGCCATGCCATCAAACGCAGCCACTGTGCCATGCCATCAAACGCAGCCACTGTGCCATGCCATCAAATGCAGTCAATGTGCCATGCCATCAAACACAGCCACTGTGCCATCAATTCACACCACTGTGCCATGCCATCAAACGCAGCCACTGTGCCATGCCATCAAACGCAGCCACTGTGCCATGCCATCAAACGCAGCCACTGTGCCACCAATTGTCACCACTGTGCCATGCCATCAAACACAGCCACTGTTCCATCAATTCGCACCACTGTGCCATGCCATCAAACGCAGCCACTGTGCCATGCCATCAAATGCAGCCACTGTGCCATGCCATCAAACGCAGCCACTGTGCCATGCCATCAAACACAGCCACTGTGCCATCAATTGTCACCACTGTGCCATGCCATCAAACACAGCCACTGTGCCATCAATTGTCACCACTGTGCCATGCCATCAAACACAGCCACTGTGCCATCAATTGTCGCCACTGTGCCCTTTAATTGTCGCCACTGTGCCCATTGATGTCACGGTGCCCTTTAATTGTCGCTGTGACGGTATCGGTATGATATCCCCGTCAACGTTCCCTTCTTCCCATAACGAAAATCACCCCAATATTCCACGAGGAGGGATATCCCTGGAATCGCCCAGAAAGCCACACATGAGACCAGCTTACTGCTTGAACAACACAGACTTTAATGTTATAACACACAGCTTATATGTCATTTCCAAAACTGTTACAATGACAAATCTCCGCCCCCCTCACACTGGGGCTTCCATACAGATGATTAGGCAGACACGACGGGGCCGATGCTGAAACACATTTTCTTTAGACAATGACATCAATGACGCTGAGCACTAGCTGTACTGAATACATCAACCAGACCGCTCGACCCCGCATATAGAGAGATAATTACCACAATGAAGCAATCAGAATAATTAACACAAGCCACTTAAACCCAGCTCTCCTTCACACAACACAATAGATCAATTAACCTTTAGAAATAGTGAGGGGACATTAGCACATCAATAACCTGGCTAGCAGGGAGCAGTAAACTGAGACATATAGGCAAATGTATCACAATGGCCCCCCTTTTGCTCCCTGCTCCGGCAAACCCGGTTGGACCTTCCCTGGTCCAGTAGGGTTGACGGGTTCAGAGCTATTAGTCAGAGGTTAACTCCGTTTGGCATGACTGACCTCCCTTGGCAACTGCTTCAGACTCAGGTATGTCACCGGGTCGTCAGATCACACGCCGGTCAGTCCCCAAGTCTTTGTGCGATCTGCAAAGTCACCAGAAGTCAGTGTGAAGACAGCGAATGGGTCTGTGCGCCGCCGTCTAGGTGTCCCGCTATGGGAGGGGGCAGGTTATGGCTCTGAAGTGACAATCCCAGGAGATTCATAAAAAGAAAAAGTTATATTTGTTGAAATGCTGTAGCACTGGTGCTCAGAGTCCGGGGGGGGGAGGGGAATCAGAGCCCCATAAGGTCAGCCACCCCCTGCTCCCTCCGCAGCCGCCGGTTCTCCTCTTGGAGCTTCTCCAGCTCCATCTCCAGTTCATGGAGCCTGGGGGGGTCAGCCCGCTGTGACCTCAGGTGGTTGTTCTCCTCCTCCATGCGGCTTATGCACTCCTCCAGCTCTATGTACTCACGGATCAGCTCCTGCTTGCTCATGTCCTGCAGGCTCTCCACGTGGTCCTTCATCATCAGGAACTGGGTGGTGGTGTAAGGAGCCACCGGTGGGCCCTTGGCGAACATCTCGGCACGCATCTGGGACGCCCGCTGCGACTCCCTCTCCTCCAGTCGCTTCTTCTCCTCCCAGGTCAGCTTGTTATACGGCTTCCAGGACCTCTTCTTCTTGAAGGGTGGCCGGCGGTGCCTCTTTCTGCCCAGCTCCCTCCAGGGCCCCTCCGGCTCAGGGCTGTCGCCCATGACCAGCTGACAATGGTGTTCCCTGTTGTCCGTAATAACAGTTTGTACCATGAGGGCTTCGTAAGGGGTGCCCAATGGTTCTTCCTGACCCAGCTCCTTTGGATCCCAAGCCGAGTCTACACAATGGGCTGCTGCTGGTGGGCGGTACCCAGGTTGAGACCAATTTGACCTGGTGTTGTCATTCATGGGGCAATTCTGCTTGAAGTGACCCAGCTGTTTGCACCGGAAGCAGCGTTGTTCGTTGCCCTCCTGGCGATGATAGCGAGGGCTAGATGTCACCGGTCTGTTAGGAGGTTGGTATCTAGCGGTTGGTGGGTGTGAGGGCACCGTTTGTGGTGGAGGTTGTTCCTGTGGTGTGACCTGGTTCGTCTTGCGAGTATCTGCATATTCATCCGCCAACTTCGCGGCCTCTGGTAGAGTCATGGGCCTGCGATCTCTCACCCAATCTTTGACGTCCGTCTGGATGTGATTGTAAAATTGCTCCAGGAGCATTAGTTGCAAAATGTCCTCTGCGGTGGTGGCCTGGCTGCTGTTAGCCCAGTTAGAGGCCGACCGGGACAATTGGCATGCCCATTCCGCATAAGAGTCTTTCGTGGTTTTGCGTGAGTCCCTGAACTTCTGTCGGTGGGACTCTGGGGTTACTGCATAACGAGCCAGGAGCACTTCTTTAACCCGGGCGTAGCTATGAATATCCTGATCTGGCACGGTCCGGAAAGCATCAGAAGCTTTGCCTGACAGTTTGCCTGACAATATTGCAACCCAGTCTCCTCTAGCTATTCGGTGCAGGTTACATTGTCGCTCAAAATCCGCCAGGAAGTTATCAATCTCACAGTCCTTTTCATCAAAAGCTTTAAAAGCGCTAAACGGAATCTTCCTTGCGTCTGCTGTGCTGTACTCACTGTTTGGAGAATGTGTGGCTGCTTGTTGGACTGCTGCCAGTTTTAACTGTAGCTCTGCATCTCTTATTTGTTTATCCTTCTGTAGTTCTGCGTCTCTTATTTCTTTAGCCTCCTGTAGCTCTGCGTCCCTTATTTGTTTATCCTTCTGTAGTTCTGCGTCCCTTATTTCTTTAGCCTCCTGTAGCTCTGCATCTCTTATTTGTTGATCCTCCTGTAGCTCTGCATCTCTTATTTGTTTATCCTTCTGTAGCTCCGCGTCTCTTATTTCTTTAGCCTCCTTCGCTAACAGGTCCATCACTTTCAGTACCACATCTGGCGTTGGGTTCGGGCCGAACCACGCTAGCTTCTCTCTCATTAGCTTGTTGGCTGGCGATTCCTCCTCCTGAATCACTGGTGTCTCCATCTCTTGTACTGCTGGCGTTGCTGCAATCACGTCCTCCTGGTCTATCTCCATTGATTCTGCTATGATGACCCGCTTGGTTTTGTTGCTAGCAATCCTTCCACGAACTTCCAGTAGTTCTTCCAGTGTCTGCTTGGAATCCGGGTGTGAAGGGGAATAGAAGGGAAAAATCCCACTGCTACCAACCAATTGTGACGGTATCGGTATGATATCCCCGTCAACGTTCCCTTCTTCCCATAACGAAAATCACCCCAATATTCCACGAGGAGGGATATCCCTGGAATCGCCCAGAAAGCCACACATGAGACAAGCTTACTGCTTGAACAACACAGCCTTTAATGTTATAACACACAGCTTATATGTCATTTCCAAAACTGTTACAATGACAAATCTCCGCCCCCTCACACTGGGGCTTCCATACAGATGAGTAGGTAGACACGACGGGGCCGATGCTGAAACACATTTTCTTTAGACAATGACATCAATGACGCTGAGCACTAGCTGTACTGAATACATCAACCAGACCGCTCGACCCCGCATATAGAGAGATAATTACCACAATGAAGCAATCAGAATAATTAACACAAGCCACTTAAACCCAGCTCTCCTTCACACAACACAATAGATCAATTAACCTTTAGAAATAGTGAGGGGACATTAGCACATCAATAACCTGGCTAGCAGGGAGCAGTAAACTGAGACATATAGGCAAATGTATCACAGTCGCCACTGTGCCAAATTGTCCCCACTGTGCCAAATTGTCCCCACTGTGCCCATTCATGCCGTTGTGCCAATTGTCCCCATTGTCGCTACTGTGCCCATTGATGTCACTGTGCCCTTCGTCGCTGCTGTGCCCTGTAAAATTCCCCTTCACCCCCCCGCCCGGCACTTACCTTTACTGGAGTCAGCCATCCACGTCCCTCGATGTCTCCTCCTGCCCTTGATGACGCTTCAGCCAATCAGGTTACCAATAGCCAAAACCGGTGAACCTGATTGGCTGAGACGCCTGTCAGTCTTATCCAAGGAACGCACCGCCGGTACGCCCCGAGGATAAGCATTCGGAAGCCTACTACAGCCTGAGGGCTCTGATAGGCGTTATTCAGGTGAACGGCGCTCTATGTCCGGACATCTGAATAGACCAGCGGCAGCGGCGACAATGACATACATTCATGCAATGCAATGAATCTATGTTATTAGTCAGTGGCGGTACGCCCTCTATGGACGAACCGCCACTGGTGTCACACAAAGTGGTTAAAAGTGTAAGTTAAAATTTTTTTCTAAAAATTAAAAGGTCAACTAACTCCAAACATCCTGGCCACCCCTCTGGACCCCAATGCACATAGCGGCCACAGTGAGTATCCATCAAAATTGCGGCAATGGCATTCACTCATTGGTCAACGTGATCAAGAGCTTCCTTCCTTCTGGGACACCCTAATGGAAAAAGAAAGCTTGGATGCACTTCATATTGGTCAGTAGGTGCAATGACCAACGAGCTCCTGCCATTGTAAGCAGGGCCGCCCTCAGGAATTTAGGGGCCCCTTACACAGCTTCAGGCATGGGCCCCCTGGAGCAGAGAACCGGGGGGAGTGTCGCAAGAAGTTAAGGAGAAGCGGGGGGCCCACGAATTGAGAATGGGGGGTGCTGCTGCCGCAAATTAAGGTCGGGGGGACTTTGGGTGCTGACGAAAAAAAAAAGGGGGGGATGCGATCCGGGCCCCTTAGAGGTCAGGGGGGCTTTGGGTGCTGACGGAAAAAAAAAGGAGGATGCCTTGTTAAAGAGGGCTTCCATCTTCCGATAAGCCCCCCCCCCCCGCCCACAGACCCCCATGATCACCGAGCAAGGGTTGTGAGTGAGTGAGTGAGTAACTTGTATAGCGCAACAAATGCGAACTAAATCGCCTCAAGGCGCTTCCTGTCCAGAGTCATTCCGGTCCTTCAGAAGAGGTGGGTCTTTAGTTTTTTCCTAAAGGCCCGATGGTTTTCTTCCAAGCGGATGGTAGTGGGTAGAGCATTCCAGAGCCGTGGTCCTTGGACCGAAAATCTACGTTCTCCCTTCGATTTGTAGCGGGATTTAGGAATTTAGAGAAGGTTTTGGTCGGTTGATCGGAGCACGCGCTTGGTGACGTAGGGTTTTATTTTCTCGCTTAAGTATTGGGGAGCGTTCCCCTGTATACATTTGTGGGTGAGGCAGAGAGTCTTGAATGTCACCCGGTCCTGTACGGGCAGCCAGTGGAGGGACCTCAAGGCCGGGGAGACTGATTCCCACGGCTTTTTACCTGTTACCAGTCTGGCTGCCGTGTTCTGGACGACTTGTAGACGTGAAATCTGGTATTTTGGTAGTCCTAGATAGAGGGAATTTGCGTAGTCGAGTCGTGAGTTGATGATTTTTCCCACCACTACTGCCGTGTCCTCTTCCGGGATGAAGGGGAGGAGTCTACGTAGCATGCGGAGAAGATGATGAGAACCGCTGACGACTGATCCTATTTGTGCATCCAACGTCATGTCTGAGTCAAAGGTGACTCCGAGACTTTTGACTTTATTGCTTGGCGCGATGGTTTGTCCGAGGATGGTGGGTGGTGTCCCCGTGGTCCTAGAAATGGATTTCCTATTTGCGTGAAGGGTGGAGATGAGGCCCTTGTCCCCATCACAGGGTGCTTTGGGGGGATCCCCACTGCCCCCCAATGTTGTGGGCATGTGGCCTGGTACAGTTCAGGAGAAATATCAGTCCACTATATCAGTGAAGGAGAAAAATAAAAAATATTTTTTCTTTTTCTTACTACATTTTTTTTTCTTTGTTTGTTTACCAAAAAATAAAAATTAAATACCACCAGACTATCTGTCTCAAAAAATTATGAAAATGTCATATGAGTACAGTGTCGCATGACCGCGCAATTGTCATTTTGACAGCGCTGAAAGCTGAAAACTGGGCAGGAAGGTGGTGAAAGTGCCCGGTGTTGAAGGGGTTAAGGGGCGAGGAGCCGTAGACGGGGTACACAGTTACAGCGCTGTCCTATTCTACTTCGCACTTAGTTGTAGCAGTGAAGGAGTTAACTTTACAGCCAATATAATCAGATATTTTCTATCAAACAAATGCTTAGTGCTTTCCGGCGCATCAAAAATGGGGCGATAAATTGTGTACACAGCGCGAGGATTCTCATTTAAACATGACATTATGCTTATTAGGGAGCCGATCTTATTCACGGCGGTGATAAATTGCTGAAATAAATGACATCTATTTGTTTGTAAATAAGAGCCAACGTGACAGTATTACACAAGGATCAGATCCGCGCCTGCCGCACTCCAGCACCCCCAGCACTCCCAGCACTCCCAACCCCCCCCCCCCAGCACTCCCAGCACCCCCAGCACTCCCAGCACTCCCAACACTCCCAGCACCACCAGCACTCCCAGCACCCCCAACACTCCCAGCACCCCCCAGCACTCCCAGCACCACCAGCACTCCCAGCACTCCCAACACCCCCCAGCACTCCCAACACTCCCAGCACCACCAGCACTCCCAGCACTCCCAGCACCCCCAGCACTCCCAGCACTCCCAGCACCCACAACCCCCCCAGCACTCCCAGCACTCCCAACACTCCCAGCACTCCCAGCACCCCCAGCACCCCCAGCACTCCCAACACTCCCAGCACTCCCAGCACCCCCAGCAATCCCAACCCTCCCAGGACTCCCGACCCTCCCAGCACTCCCAGCACCCCCAGCACTCCCAGCACCCCCCAGCACTCCCAACACTCCCAGCACCACCAGCACTCCCAGCACTCCCAGCACCCCCAGCACTCCCAGCACCCCCAGCACCCCCAGCACTCCCAGCACCCCCCAGCACTCCCAACACTCCCAGCACCCCCCAGCACTCCCAGCACCACCAGCACTCCCAGCACCCCCAGCACTCCCAGTGCCCCCAGCACTCCCAGCACTCCCAGCACCACCAGCACTCCCAGCACCCCCAGCACCCACAACCCCCCAGCACTCCCAGCACTCCCAGCACTCCCAGCACCCCCAGCAATCCCAACCCTCCCAGGACTCCCGACCCTCCTAGCAGTCACAGCACCCCAGCACTCCCAGCACCCCCAGCACTCCCAGCACTTCCAGCCCTCCCAGCACCCCCAGCCCTTCAAGCCCTTCCTGACCCGAAGAACAGGAGGCCGCCGCCATGATGACCTGAAGAACGGGAGGCCACCACCACGATGACCCGTAGAGCGAAATGCCACTGCCGTGATGACCTGGAGAATGAGAGGCCGCCACCGTGATGACCTGGAGAATTAGAGGCCGCCACTGTGATGACCTGAAGAACAAGAGGCCGCCGCCATGATGGCCTGAAGAATAGGAGGCCACTGCCGTGATGACCCAGAGAATGGGAGGCCGCCGCCATGATGACCCGGAGAATGGGAGGCCGCCGCCATTATGACCCAGAGAATGGGAGGCCACCACCATGATGACCCGAAGAACAGGAGGCCGCCGCCAAGCAGGGGAAGCCACCGGTGATGGGGTAAGTGCTACCTACTGACCGACAGTTGGCATACTGTTTGCTGCCCCCACCAAGAAATGTTTTCACCGGTCGCCACTGCTTGTGAGACTGTGATTGCTGGTTGGGTTGGAATGGAGGGCTGCAGATCGAGCGAATCTGGACTGATAAACTCCGCTCCGCTATTATGGCGCATGTGACAGGTTTCTGTATCTAAAGCCATGAAGATAAAACCCGTCTCTGGATTTGGCGGGTTCCAGTAGAACGAGGACTCGGCAGTGTGGAAGACTGCCACCTTGCACGCATCAAACTGCGTCTGGGGTCAGTAGTAATTACCATCTTGTTTTGATGAATCCGAGGCCTAATGCGTCGGGGGGGTCAGCGGAGTCACCCGAGAGCGCTTGTTAAGCCGTCACTCGACCACCCACCGCTCTCCGGCGTGTTTATTTCAGCTTCTATTTATCGAAAAACAGACGCGCCGCAGATAAAATGACCCGGTTAACACTTGCTATGAATAGGCGGTAATTAATGCCGGCGTCTTCCCTCGCCGTTTCTTCGCTTTCTTATTATTAGCTAATGATCTGACATTGTGCGGGGAAATGTCAGGTGGACAAAGCCGGTGTGACAAGCGGTGTGGATTTCCTGGCGGGAGAGAGTTATACACCATCTCGTTATTTCCATGTGCCGGCTAAATAATGTACACGCTCGTTGTCTTGCCGGATTTCGGAGTTTTCTGGAATTTTAGATGCAAACAAACCAGAGAGCTGAAGATGTTCTTCTGTAACGGGAAGGCTCACCGGCCGCATGGCGAGTCATTGTGACCTGCACTTCACTAAACAGGTGTAACCAGGGCCGCCATCAGGGGGTACAGGCAGTACACCTGTAAGGGGCCCAGTGGTCCCCAGGGTCCCGGATGGCATTGCCCTTTTTTTTTATCGACAGCACCCAAAGCCCCCCCCGACCTCTAAGGGGCCCGGTGGTCCCCCTTTTTTGAAAAAAAAAATGTACATTTTTTTTCTTTTCGTCAGCACCCAAAGCCCCCCAGGCTGGGGGATTGATAGCAGCACAGCCATTGGCTCCCGCTGCTGTCAATCATATCCTATGACGCGGCTGCCGGGGGCGGGCCTAGTCATACAATCGGCGTCTATGGACACCGATTTTATGGCACGGGAGCGCGCCTGCAAGCTAACCACCTCGGGAGAGAGCTTCCCAGAGGGGGTTAGCTCTTGCGGGGGAGGAGCCACAAAAGCCGCCGTGGGACTCCTGAAGAGGAGGATCGGGGCCACCCTGTGCAAAACTAACTGCACAGTGGAGGTAAAAATGACAAGTTTGTTTTTTAATAATCTGCGAACCTTTAGTACCCCTTTAACCGTTGTTTGAAACAAATAATGGTTACGGGGTTAGAGAAACAACCAACGCGTTTCAGCGGAAGAGCCTCCCCCTTCCTCAGGGCTTGAGCTGTCTATTTTAATTAGCGATGTCCCGATACCGATACTAGTATTGGTATCAGTACCGATACCGAGCATTTCCCAAGTACTTGTACTCGGGGGAAATGGTCTGATGCTTCACCTAATACCTGGGCAGTCAGGTATCGGGTGGTGGGTGGTGTTGTCTTCTCCCCCTCTGTGCCGCCCTCCCCCCGTGCTGTCTTATTCCCCCGTGCCATCTTGTTCCCCCGTGCCGTCTTGTTCCCCCCATGCCGTCTTGTTCCCCCGTGCCGTCTTGTTCCCCCCGTGCCGTCTTGTTCCCCCGTGCCGTCTTGTTCCCCCCATGCCATCTTGTTCCCCAGTGCCATCTTGTTCCCACCATGCCGTCTTGTTCCCCCCGTGCCGTCTTGTTCCCCCCATGCCATCTTGTTCCCCAGTGCCATCTTGTTCCCACCATGCCGTCTTGTTCCCCCCATGCCGTCTTGTTCCCCCGTGCCGTCTTGTTCCCCCCGTGCCGTCTTGTTCCCCCGTGCCGTCTTGTTCCCCCCATGCCATCTTGTTCCCCAGTGCCATCTTGTTCCCCCCAAGCCGTCTTGTTCCCCCCCGTGCCATCTTGTTCCCCAGTGCCGTCTTGTTCCCCCCGTGCCATCTTGTTCCCCAGTGCCGTCTTGTTCCCCCGTGCCGTCTTGTTCCCCCCGTGCCGTCTTGTTCCCCCGTGCCGTCTTGTTCCCCCCATGCCATCTTGTTCCCCAGAGCCATCTTGTTCCCCCCATGCCGTCTTGTTCCCCCCGTGCCGTCTTGTTCCCCCCCGTGCCATCTTGTTCCCCAGTGCCATCTTGTTCCCCAGAGCCATCTTGTTCCCCCCATGCCGTCTTGTTCCCCCCGTGCCGTCTTGTTCCCCCCCGTGCCATCTTGTTCCCCAGTGCCATCTTGTTCCCCCCATGCCGTCTTGTTCCCCCCGTGCCGTCTTGTTCCCCCCCCGTGCCATCTTGTTCCCCAGTGCCGTCTTGTTCCCCCCCTGCCATCTTGTTCCTCAGTGCCGTCTTGTTCCCCAGTGCCGCTCTCCCCCGTGCCGCTCTCCCCCGTGCAGCTCTCCCCAGTGCCGTCTTGTTCCCTCCATGCCATCTTGTTCCCCAGTGCCGTCTTGTTCCCCCCCGTGCCGTCTTGTTCCCCCCGTGCCGTCTTGTTCCCCCCGTGCCATCTTGTTCCCCAGTGCCGTCTTGTTCCCCCCCGTGCCGTCTTGTTCCCCCCGTGCCATCTTGTTCCCCAGTGCCATCTTGTTCCCCCCCGTGCCGTCTTGTTCCCCCCGTGCCGTCTTGTTCCCCCCGTGCCGTCTTGTTTCCCCCGTGCCGTCTTGTTCCCCCCGTTCCATCTTGTTCCCCAGTGCCATCTTGTTCCCCAGTGCCATCTTGTTCCCCCCCTGCCATCTTGTTCCCCAGTGCCACTCTCCCCCGTGCCGCTCTCCCCAGTGCCGTCTTTTCCCCCCGTGCCATCTTGTTCCCCCCCTGCCATCTTGTTCCCCAGTGCTGTCTTGTTCCCCAGTGCCATCTTGTTCCCCCCCTGCCATCTTGTTCCCCAGTGCTGTCTTGTTCCCCAGTGCCGCTCTCCCCCATGCTGCTCTCCCCCGTGCAGCTCTCCCCAGTGCCGCCTTTTTCCCCCGTGCCATCTTGTTCCCCCCATGCCGTCTTGTTCCCCTGTGTAGTCTTGTTCCCCCCTGCCGCTCTCCCCCCGTGCAGCTCTCCCCCCGTCCCGTCTTGTTGTCCCCCTCCATGCCATCTTGTCCCCCTCCATGCAGCTCTCCCCCCCATGCCGTCTTGTCCCCTTCCATGCAGCTCTCCCCACCCATGCCATCTTGTCCCCCTCCGTGCAGCTCCCCCCCTCCGCCGCTCTCCCCGTGCAGCTCTCCCCCCTCAATCTGTCAGGATGGAGAGCGGAGGTAGGCTCCTACCTTTTCCGAATGGACAATCACTGAATCACTGATCACTGACTCTGTCCATTCACATAACTGAGCATCGTAACCTGTGTTTACGATGCTTCAGTTGATGAATGGAGAGGAGCTTCTCTCCATTCATTTTAGTTGAGGCTGCTGAGAAAGGGACTGGGGAATCTGTGTCCTTAGTCCCTTTTCTGTCTTAAAGGGGAGATGTCAGAGGTCTGTAATACCCCTGATATCTCTCCAAAGCCCCCCAACAGGGCTGATTAAAAAAATGAAAAAAAAATGTAATAAATAATTTAAAAAATAAAATGTAAATAATAATCAAAAAAGAAAAAAAAAACACACTGGCCCAGATTCAAAGAGCAATTGCGCCTGCGTAACCATAGTTACGCAGCGCAATTGCTTACTTGCCCCGGCGTAACGAATGCTCCTGATTCAGGAACCTCGTTACGCCGACTGCAGCCTAAGATATGCGTGGCATAAGGCTCTTATGCCGTCATATCTTAGGCTGCATTCTTACGCAGGCCGCTAGGTGGCGTTCCCGTAGTGGTCAGCGTATAGTATGCAAATTGCATACTAACGCCGATTCACTACCCTACGCGAGCCCTGCGTACGCAGTTTACGTCGTTTGCGTACGGCGGTTTTCGCGCAAGGCTGCCCCTGCTATTAGCAGGGGCAGCCCATGTTACGTATACCCGTCGTTCCCACGTCGCGAAATTTGAATCGTACGTCGTTTGCGTAAGTGAATCGTGAATGGCGCTGGACGCCATTCACGTTCACTTTGAAGCAAATGACGTCCTTGCGACGTCATTTGCCGCAATGCACGTCGGGAAAGTTTCCCGACGGAGCATGCGCTCTACGATCGGCGCGGGAACGCGCCTAATTTAAATGATTCCCGCCCCCTACGGGATCATTTAAATTGCGCGATCTTGCGCCGGGCATTTTGCTTCTGCTCGTGAATCGAGGGCAGTGCAAAAAAATTGCGGGGGCGCAGGGCAAAATCGTTGCCCTGCGCCTCCGTAAAAAAAGCGCAATTCTTACTGAATCTGGCCCACTGACAATCCACTACCCCCCCCCCCCCCCCCTTTAAAAAAAAAATCACTGTAAAAAAAAAATTGTAAAAAAAAAAAAATTGTGTAAAAAAAAAAAAAAGTCACATGACATTAAAAAAAAGTATCGGTTTTCGGTATCGGCGAGTACTTGAAAAAAAGTATCGGTAGTTGTGTTTCAAAGAGTCCTTGAAGTGAGATGAACTTTTATACCCGGCGCTCCTCCACACACACATCCAAGAATCCGCCACCCTCGGGTGGACATCCTGCGGCAACCATCCTTCGTGAATGAAGATGGCCGCTGCGGAGTAACCAGCTGCCGCATTGTACAAAATCTGCCATGTGCAATTGTTTGGAGGAACTATAGCGCCTAACAAGGATGACAATGCGGCTTCTCGAGGGCTTATTATCAACTTCCTCTAATGGGCCGACACCCCCCGGGCCGGCCCATTACCGCAGACAAGCTAGGCTGATTTTGCACAATGAATATGAACTCTGTGACACGATTTGCATGTTTTTCCTGTATAGCTTTATTTAAAACAAACAAACGCACACACAAAAACACAAAAGATAACAAAGCTCAAACCCTCACACAAACAGTGTGGCTCCAGCTGCAAGGAACAAAAAAGATTATTACCGTCTCACGCCGGCGAGTAGATTCTTTCTTCTATAAAGCTTCAAATAATAAAACGCTTCAATGTGGCGGGATTAACCGCGGCGGCACAAAGAACATATTTTATTGTATTTCATTCTTTGTTGTTTTTTTTTTGCATGTTCTACGATTGGAATGGCTCCAAGGCTTATGCTTCTGTTTTTCTTGACATTATCCACTTGACCTCTGGACAATTTACCCCCCCCCCCCCTCATGACCAGGCCATTTTTTGCTATTCATTGACAATTGCGCAGTCATACAATGCTGTACCCAGTGGCGGCTGGTGCTCAAATTTTTTTGGGGGGCACAAACAAACCGAAAATTTTTGAAAACTACTGGGAAAAAAACATCAAACGCAGCCACTGTGCCATAAAATTGTCGCCGCTGTGCCCATCAATTGTCACCACTGTGCCATGCCATCAAACTCAGCCACTGTGCCATCAATTGTCGCCATCATATGCAGCCTGTGCCCATCATATGTGGCCTCTGTGCCCATCAAATGCAGTCACTGTGCCCATCATATACAGCCTCTGTGCCAATCATATGCAGCCACTGTGCCCATCATATGCAGCCACTGTGCCCATCATATGCAGCCACTGTGCCCATATTATGCAGCCTCTGTGTCCATCAAATGCAGCCACTTGTGCCCATCAAATGCAGCCACTGTGCCCATCATATGTAGCCTCTGTGCTCATCATATGCAGCCACTGTGCCCATCGTATGTAGCCACTTGTGCCCCATCATATGCAGCCACTTGTGCCCATCAAATGCAGCCACTGTGCCCATCATAAGCAGCCTCTGTGCCCATCATATGCAGCTACTGTGCCCATCAAATAGGGAAGTAGGGAGAGCTGAGCTGTCCGGTCACTGATGAGAGAGGGAAGCAGGGGAAGCTGAGCTGTCCAGTCGCTACTAAGAGAGGGAAGCAGGGAGAGCTGAGCTGTCCAGTCACTGATGAGAGAGGGAAGCAGGGAGAGCTGTGCTGTCCAGTCACTGCTGAGAGAGGGAAGCAGGGAGAGCTGAGCTGTCAGGTCACTGCTGAGAGAGGGAAATGGGGAGAGCTGAGCTGTCCAGTCAATGCTGAGAGAGGGAAATGGGGAGAGCTGAGCTGTCCAGTCAATGCTGAGAGATGGAAATGGGGAGAGCTGAGGTGATGAGTCACTGCTGGCAGGGGAAGCAGGGAGAGCTGAGCTGTCCAGTCACTGCTGAGAGAGGGAAGCAGGGAGAGCTGAGCTGTCAGGTCACTGCTGAGAGAGGGAAATGGGGAGAGCTGAGCTGTCCAGTCAATGCTGAGAGAGGGAAGCAGGGAGAGCTGAGCTGTCCAGTCAATGCTGAGAGAGGGAAATGGGGAGAGCTGAGCTGTCCAGTCAATGCTGAGAGAGGGAAATGGGGAGAGCTGAGCTGTCCAGTCAATGCTGAGAGAGGGAGGCAGGGAGAGCTGAGCTGTCCAGTCAATGCTGAGAGATGGAAATGGGGAGAGCTGAGGTGATGAGTCACTGCTTGCAGGGGAAGCAGGGAGAGCTGAGCTGTCCAGTCACTGCTGAGGGAGGGAAGCAGGGAGAGCTGAGCTGTCCAGTCACTGCTGAGAGAGGGACGTGAGGAGAGCTGAGCTGTCCAGTCAATGCTGAGAGAGGGAAGTATGGTGAGCTGAGTGACTACATACCTGCTGAAGTAGTGGAGGAGGAGGAGGGGTTGCAGGGTTAGCTGAGCTGCTGAGAGAACTTCTGCTTTGCACCTTGAAGATAAATTGCTCTTCGGGTCTTGCAGCTAAAAAGTTCAGTGAGGGCATGTTCTAAATCTGCACTATAGGCGCACCATTAAATACTGAGATGAAACATTTTTAAGGGCGCTGTGTTGCCTGTTAAATAATTTATGTTTCTGACTATCCAATTTGGTGATTTGCACAGCTCAGTCTAGCACCACAGGAGACCTGATTTATCTCTGCAGTAGTTATGTAGTACAGTGCAGCTCTGCTATAACAGTAAAAAAAAAAAGCTGCACAATAATAAGCTAATTTCTCTTCACTCTGCACTCTCCTCCTATTAGCATGCTCATGTTAGAATTGCTCACTGGCTTCTTGTGCTGCTTCCGCCTGTCCCAGTCTGAGCTTTGCTGTAGAAGAGACTGCAAGACAGCTGTGCCAAAACAGAGGGCTTGTTTCATATCTTCCCGGAGTTCAGCCTTAGAGCACATTCACTGCTTGTTTGGAAGATGTGAATATTTGACTGTCACTTTAATAATGTAACCAAACGGGTGATGAAAAGCCCCCCTCCCCCGTGACACGGACAGTTCATGAAATTCATACAATTCGGACTGTTTTCTAGATACATGAATTCTCCTTTGTATAGGGAAAGGTCTCCATCGATGGATACAATGTACATCAGGGTTTTCTTTTTTTCTTATCATGCATCTATTTCCATTTCAAAGCGTCGCCCTCTGACCTCCGCCGCCCCGAACGTCTGCCGTTGGGGTGAGAGGTCGCCTCCAATCCTCTGCCAGTATCACAGGCCTGACCTCCGCTTTGTATTGTGCCGCTTCTTTCAATTCCCCGGATCTTTACATCTCACAGATCTGTTCTTCCAGCCAATCACCATGTCCGAATTATTCATCGCCTTCTTCAAAAGCCGCCGGAGATACGCTTCATCTTTTCTTAAAGCCGCCAATCGTTTTTTTTTTTTAGTTCTGGCTTCTCCATTTCTGAACGGAAAAAATAATGGCCGCAACACATATAGATATAGATACTGGCTTGGATTCAGAACTCCGAATGCGGGCCGTCGCATCTCGGCGCCTGATTCATAGAATCAGATACGCCTCAGTGTTGCCTAGATACGAGCGGCGTAAGTCTCCTACACCGTCGTATATTTACGTTTACCGCTAGGGGGCGCTTCCCTAGACTTCCGCGTAGAATATGCAAATTAGATAGATACGTCGATTCAGAAACGTACGTGCGCCCGGCGCATTTTTTTACATCGTTTACGTAAGGCTTTTTCCGGCGTAAAGTTACCCCTGCTATATGAGGCGTAGCCAATGTTAAGTATGGACGTCGGGCCAGCGTCGAATTTTGCGTCGTTTGTGTAAGTCGTAAGCAAATAGGGCTGGACGTAAGTTACGTTCACGTCAAAAGCATAGACTATTTGCGGCGTAATTTAGAGCATGCGCACTGGGATACGTTCACGGATTCATTATCATAAAACTCGCCCACACCAGCTGACTTTGAATTACGCGGGCTTACGCCGGCACAGTTACACTACGCCGCCGTAACTTAGGGCGCAAGTTCTTTGTGAATACGGGACCTGCCTCACTAAGTTACGGCGGCGTAGTGTATCTGAGATACGCTACGCCCACCTAAAGATAGGCGCGTCTACGTGAATCTGGCCCACTGTATATATAGATACCTATATATCATTAGCGGCTGGTGGTTTTTTGTTTGGGGGCAGCAAACAACCGAACCCCCCTCCCCCCGCTGCGGCAACTCAAATTCAAATTTCGAAATATGGCTATATTCATTCTTTTTTATTTTATTTCATTCTAATCTATTGTGACAAGGGATGATGCTCAGGGGTGTGTAGGGTGTGGTTGATAAGGGACGATGCTCAGAGGTGGGAATGGGGTAACAAGGGATGGTGCTCAGAGGTGGGAATGGGGTAACAAGGGATGGTGCTCAGAGGTGGGTAGAAGCCGGTGACAAGGGATGGTGTTCAGAGCTGGGAAGGGGCTGTGACAAGGGATGATGCTCAGAGGTAAGCAGGGGCTGTGACAAGGTACGATGCTCAGAGGTGGGTAGAAGGTGGTGACAAGGGACGATGCTCAGAGGTGGGTAGGAGGTGGTGACAAGGGACGATGCTCAGAGGTGGTAGTGGGGTCACAAGGGATAGTGCTCAGAGCTGGGCAGGGGCTGTGACAAGGGATGATGCTCAGAGGTGGGTAGAAGGTGGTGACAAGGGATGATGCTTAAAGGTGGATAGAAGATGGTGACAAGGGACGATGCTCAGAGGTGGGTAGAAGGCGGTGACAAGGGATGATGCTCAGAGGTGGGTAGGAGGTGGTGACAAGGGACGATGCTCAGAGGTGGGTAGAAGGCGGTGACAAGGGACGATGCTCAGAGGTGGGTAGAAGGCGGTGACAAGGGATGATGCTCAGAGGTGGGTAGAAGGTGGTGACAAGGGACGATGCTCAGAGGTGGGTAGAAGGTGGTGACAAGGTACGATGCTCAGAGGTGGTAGTGGGGTCACAAGGGATAGTGCTCAGAGCTGGGCAGGGGCTGTGACAAGGGATGATGCTCAGAGGTGGGTAGAAGGTGGTGACAAGGGATGATGCTTAAAGGTGGATAGAAGATGGTGACAAGGGACGATGCTCAGAGGTGGGTAGAAGGCGGTGACAAGGGATGATGCTCAGAGGTGGGTAGGAGGTGGTGACAAGGGACGATGCTCAGAGGTGGGTAGAAGGCGGTGACAAGGGACGATGCTCAGAGGTGGGTAGAAGGCGGTGACAAGGGATGATGCTCAGAGGTGGGTAGGAGGTGGTGACAAGGGACGATGCTCAGAGGTGGGTAGAAGGCGGTGACAAGGGACGATGCTCAGAGGTGGGTAGACGGTTGTGACAAGGGACGATGCTCAGAGGTGGGTAGACGGTTGTGACAAGGGACGATGCTCAGAGGTGGGTAGACGGTTGTGACAAGGGACGATGCTCAGAGGTGGGTAGACAGTTGTGACAAGGGACGATGCTCAGAGGTGGGTAGACGGTTGTGACAAGGGACGATGCTCAGAGGTGGGTAGACGGTTGTGACAAGGGACGATGCTCAGAGGTGGGTAGACAGTTGTGACAAGGGACGATGCTCAGAGGTGGGTAGACAGTTGGGACAAGGGACGATGCTCAGAGGTGGGTAGGAGGTGGTGACAAGGGACGATGCTCAGAGGTGGGTAGACGGTTGTGACAAGGGACGATGCTCAGAGGTGGGTAGACAGTTGTGACAAGGGACGATGCTCAGAGGTGGGTAGACAGTTGTGACAAGGGATGATGCTCAGAGGTGGGTAGGAGGTGGTGACAAGGGACGATGCTCAGAGGTGGGTAGACGGTTGTGACAAGGGACGATGCTCAGAGGTGGGTAGACAGTTGTGACAAGGGACGATGCTCAGAGGTGGGTAGACGGTTGTGACAAGGGACGATGCTCAGAGGTGGGTAGACGGTTGTGACAAGGGACGATGCTCAGAGGTGGGTAGACAGTTGTGACAAGGGACGATGCTCAGAGGTGGGTAGACGGTTGTGACAAGGGACGATGCTCAGAGGTGGGTAGACAGTTGTGACAAGGGATGATGCTCAAAGGTGGATAGAAGATGGTGACAAGGGACGATGCTCAGAGGTGGGTAGAAGGTAGGGTGACCACATTTCCAAACTGCCATTCAGGGACACAACCCCTCTCATACCTTCCCCCCCAAAAAAGATGGGGGGGGCGGGGGGTAATGGGGAATTTGGCGGTGGGTTATTTGTCAGGTGAATGTGTAACTTGCCACCGGATGCAGTGCCGCTTGCCACCTATAGCCTGCCACGAGATGCAGTGCTGCTGTCACTCCCTCTGCATGAGCCGCGTGCGTAGAAGGAAAGGAGTGGCGTCACAATCTGGAGAGTGAAGATCACACCAGTTCCTGCTGCTTGCCGCTGGGTGCACTAGGTGCAGGCCTCGCTCCCGGTCTCAGTGTCTGAAAGTAAATTGTCACTGGTTGCAAGATGCCAGGCAGCGCCAGCCCTAGGAACCAGTTCCGGAAATTTTAGTTATTAGTTAGTAGGGGGTGGCTGTGTCCTCTATTTCATTCCAGGACATTGTATTGTCCCAGAATGAAGGTGCCCGGGACAGACATGTCAGTTGCGGGACAGTCCCGGGCAATCCGGGACACGTGGGCACCCTAGTAGAAGGTGGTGAAAAGGGATGATGCTCAGAGGTGGGTAGGAGGTGGTGACAAGGGACGATGCTCAGAGGTGGGTAGAAGGTGGTGAAAAGGGATGATGCTCAGAGGTGGGTAGGGGGCGGTGACAAAGTATGGTGCTCAGGGGTGGGTAAGCAGTGGTGAAAAGGGACAGTGCTCAGAGTTGGGTAGGAGGCAAAGGCAAGGGATGGTGCTCAGAGTTGGGTAGGAGGCAAAGGCAAGGGATGGTGCTCAGAGTTGGGTAGGAGGCAAAGGCAAGGGATGGTGCTCAGAGGTGGGTAGGGGGCGGTGACAAAGGACAATGCTCAGAGGTGGGTAGTGGACAAAGGATGGTGTTCAGAGGTGGGTAGAGGGCAGTGAAAGGGGATGGAGCTCAGAGCTGGGTAGGAGGCGAAGGCAAGGGGTGGGGTTCAGAGGTGGGTAGGGGGCGGTGACAAAGGACAATGCTCAGAGGTGGGTAGGGGACAAAGGATGGTGTTCAGAGGTGGGTAGAGGGCAGTGAAAGGGGATGGAGCTCAGAGCTGGGTAGGAGGCGAAGGCAAGGGATGATGCTCAGAGGTGGGTAGGGTGTGGTGAAAAGGGATGGTGCTTATTGGTGGGTAGGGGGGTGGTCACAAGGGGTGACTCAGGTGAAGGGGGCACCCGTTTTCTGAGAAGAACATCCCGGCTTTATATCCTGACCACAGGACTGAGAAGAAGTCAGTAGAATGGAGGAAGCTCAGAGAGGGGGATGGATGTGATGAAACATGTGAGGTGCAGATGAGGCGAGAGCGAGAAATCTTATTACATCCAGGTAATTTTCCAAGACAGAATTAATTGCGCCGGATCCTTCCTTTGACGAGCCTTCAATCCCGTGAGATGGGTACAATGAGATTAGCCCATTCCCTCTGATTGGTTGCAATTTGTATTAATATGACTGTTTTATTAAACTAGTCGCTGAACCGTGGACAATATACTAAACGCGTAATTGGCTGGCTGCAAATCTCTGCGATTATCCGTTCAACTCGCAGGAAATAATGGCAACAAAATGTAACATTTCAGTCGCTTCTTTTTTATTTTTTTTCCTGCGATGAATCGCCTGCTTTAGAAATGTGATTTGAAGCCGAGGGGACATTTCCGATGTGAAAAGCGTCACGTCTCGCGCCGATCACAGAACGTTCTCTTTGTAATGTCTTCTTCTTTTTTTTTTTGTGCATAAAAGAGATATATTTCCGCCGTCGCTCTAAACACGTGTCCTCCGGTAATTGCGGCGGCGGCGGCACCCTGTTTTGTTACGGTGACAAGTGGAAAGGTGTTATCGCTTGAAATCATCTTTTCTGAGAGCGCCAACGGAAAATAAATATATATCTGTTTTACAAATTGCTTTTCTAATAAGAACGGAGGTTTTAAATAATTAGATTCTGGCGGACTGCGCTGTCGGAATTCAGAGCTAGGCGGTACATTGGGGGGGGGCTGGCTGGTTTGGATGTTAAAAGAGCAATTTCTAGAGGCGAGGAATGTTAACGATCGACTCGCTGTTATTATCCAGGAAATGTGTCAGTTACGCTAAAACCACAAAACCCGCCGAGGGCTTAACCTGTTCCCACCGGAGAGATCCATACACGACTGTGCAAAGTGGGGGGCTCAAGCCCCCAGATACCCCCCACTCTGATTACACCCCCCCAGATACCCCCATACTGATCACCCCCGCCCCAGATACCCCCACCCTGATCACACCCCCCAGATACCCCCACTCTGATCACCCCCCAGATACCCCCCACTCTGATCACACCCCCAATACCCCCCATCCAGATCACCCCCCAGATACCCCCACCCTAATCACACCTCCCAGATACCCTCCACTCTGATTATCCCCAGATACCCCCACCCTGATCACACCCCCAGTTACCTACATTCTGATCACCCACCCAGATACCCCCACTCTGATCACACCCCCCAGATACCCCCACTCTAATCACATACCCCCACTCTGATCACACCTCCCAGATACCCTCCACTCTGATCACCCCCAGATACCTACATTCTGATCACCCACCCAGATACCCCCACCTTGATCACACCCCCTAGATACCCCCACTCTAATCAACCCCTAACTCCTAACCCTAATCCCTAACCCTAACTCCTAACACTAACTCCTAACCTCTAACCCTAAATCTAACTACTAACCCTAAACCCTAACCCCAAACCCCTAACCCTAACTCATAACCCAAACACTAACCCCTAACTCTAACGCCTAACACTATCTCTAACCCTAACTCTATCCCCTAACCTATCCCTAACCCCTATCTCTAACCCTAAACCCTAACTCTAACCCCTAACCCAAACTCTAACTCCTAAACCTAAGCCCTAACTCCTAACCCTAACCCCAAACCCTAACTCTAACTACTTACCCTAAACCCTAACCTCTAACCCTAACTCTAACTACTAACCCTAACCCCAAACCCTAACTCCTAACCCTAACCCCTAACTCTAACCCTAAACCCTAACCCCAAACTTTACCCCTAACTCCTAACCCCAAACCCTAACCCTAATTCATAACCTAACATTGACCCCTAACCCTAACTCTAACCCATAACTCCTAACACTAACTCTAACCCTAACCCTAAATCTAACATCTAACTCCTAACCCTAACCCCTAACTCCTAACCCTAACTCTTAACCCTAACTCCTAACCCTAATTCCTAACCCTAACCTCTAACTCTAACCATAACCCCAAACCCTAACTCCTAACCCTAAACCCTAGCCCTAACTCTAACCCTAACCCTAACTCCTATCCCTAACCCCTATCCCTAACACTAACTCTAACCCCTAACCCCAAACCCTAACCCCTAACCTCTAACACTAACCCTACCCCTAACTCTAACTCCTAACCCTAACCCCAAACCCTAACTCATAACCCTAACACTGACCCCTAACCACTAACCCTACCCCTAACTCTAACCCTAACTCTAACCCTAACTCTAACCTTAACCCTAACCCCTAACTCCTAACCCTAACCCTGACTCCTAACCCTAATTCTAAACCCTAACTCTAACTTCTAACCCTAACTCCTAACCCCTCACCCTAACTCTAACCCCTAACCCTACCCCTAACTCCTAACCCTAACTCTAACCCCTAACCCTAACTCTAACTCCTAACCCTAAACCCTAACTCCTAACCCTAACTCTAACTTCTAACCCTAACTCCTAACCCTAACACTAACTCCTAACCTAACCCTTAACCCTAACCCCAAACCCTAACTCTAAATACTAACACTAAACCCTAACCTCTAACCCTAACTCTAACTACTAACCCTAACCCCAAACCCTAACTCCTAACACCTAACCCTAACTCTAACCCTAACCCCAAACCCTAACCCTACCCCTAACTCCTAACCCAAAACCATAACCCTAACTCATAACCCTAACACTGACCCCCAACCCCTAACTCTAACCCGTAACTCCTAACACTAACTCTAACCCTAACCCTAAATCTAACCACTAACTCCTAACCCTAACCCCTAACTCCTAACCCTAACTCCTAACCCTAACTCTTAACCCTAACTCCTAACCCTAATTACTAACCCTAACCTTAACCCCTAACCCTAACTCTAACTCCTAACCATAACCTCTAACTCTAACCCAAACCCCAAACCCCAAACCCTAACTCTTAATCCTAACCCCTAGCCCTAACGCTAACCCCTAACTCTAACCCTAACCCTAAATCTAACATCTAACTCCTAACCCTAACCCCTAACTCCTAACCCTAACTCTTAACCCTAACTCCTAACCCTAATTCCTAACCCTAACCTCTAACTCTAACCATAACCCCAAACCCTAACTCCTAACCCTAAACCCTAGCCCTAACTCTAACCCTAACCCTAACTCCTATCCCTAACCCCTATCCCTAACACTAACTCTAACCCCTAACCCCAAACCCTAACCCCTAACCTCTAACACTAACCCTACCCCTAACTCTAACTCCTAACCCTAACCCCAAACCCTAACTCATAACCCTAACACTGACCCCTAACCACTAACCCTACCCCTAACTCTAACCCTAACTCTAACCCTAACTCTAACCTTAACCCTAACCCCTAACTCCTAACCCTAACCCTGACTCCTAACCCTAATTCTAAACCCTAACTCTAACTTCTAACCCTAACTCCTAACCCCTCACCCTAACTCTAACCCCTAACCCTACCCCTAACTCCTAACCCTAACTCTAACCCCTAACCCTAACTCTAACTCCTAACCCTAAACCCTAACTCCTAACTCTAACTTCTAACCCTAACTCCTAACCCTAACACTAACTCCTAACCTAACCCTTAACCCTAACCCCAAACCCTAACTCTAAATACTAACACTAAACCCTAACCTCTAACCCTAACTCTAACTACTAACCCTAACCCCAAACCCTAACTCCTAACACCTAACCCTAACTCTAACCCTAACCCCAAACCCTAACCCTACCCCTAACTCCTAACCCCAAACCATAACCCTAACTCATAACCCTAACACTGACCCCCAACCCCTAACTCTAACCCGTAACTCCTAACACTAACTCTAACCCTAACCCTAAATCTAACCACTAACTCCTAACCCTAACCCCTAACTCCTAACCCTAACTCCTAACCCTAACTCTTAACCCTAACTCCTAACCCTAATTACTAACCCTAACCTTAACCCCTAACCCTAACTCTAACTCCTAACCATAACCTCTAACTCTAACCCAAACCCCAAACCCCAAACCCTAACTCTTAATCCTAACCCCTAGCCCTAACACTAACCCCTAACTCTAACCCTAACCCTAACTCCTATCCCTAACCCCTATCCCTAACCCTAACTCCTAACCCTAACACTAACTCCTATCTCTAACCCCTAACCCTAACTCTAGCTCTTAACCCTAAGCCCTAACACCTAACCCTAACTCTAACGTCTAACCCTAACACTAACTCCTAACCTAACCCCTAACCCTAACCCCAAACCCTATCTCTAACTACTAACCCTAAACCCTAACCTCTAACCCTAACTCTAACTACTAACCCTAACCCCAAACCCTAACTCCTAGACCTAACTCTAACCCTAATCCCGAACCCTACCCCTAACTCCTAACCCCAAACCCTAACCCTAATTCATAACCCTAACACTGACCCCTAACCCTAACCCGTAACTCCTAACACTAACTCTAACCCTAACCCTAAATCTAACCCCTAACTCCTAACCCTAAATCTTAACCCTAACTCCTAACCCTAATTCCTAACCCTAACCTCTAACTCTAACCCTAACCCCAAACCCTAACTCCTAACCCTAACCCCTAGCCCTAACTCTAACCCTAACTCCTATCCCTAACTCTAACCCCTAACCCTAACCCCAAACCCTAACCCCAACACTAACCCTACCCCTAACTCCTAACCCTAACCCTAACTCATAACCCTAACACTGACCCCTAACACTAACTCTAACCCCTAACCCTACCCCTAACTCTAACCCTAACTCTAACTTCTAACCTAAACCCTAACTCCTAACCCTAACCCTGACTCCTAACCCTAACTCTAAACCCTAACCCTAACTTCTAACCCTAACTCCTAACCCTAACTCCTAACCCCTCACCCTAACTCTAACCCCTAACCCTACCCCTAACCCCTAACTCCTAACCCTAACTCTAACCCCTAACCCTAACTCTAACTCCTAACCCTAAGCCCTAACTCCTAACCCTAACTCTAACTTCTAACCCTAACTCCTAACCCTAACACTAACTCCTAACCTAACCCTTAACCCTAACCCCAAACCCTAACTCTAACTACTAACCCTAACCCCAAACCCTAACTCCTAACCCCTAACCCTATCTCTAACCTTAAACCCTAACCCCAAACCCTAACCCTACCCCTAACCTCAAACCCTAACTCATAACCCTAACACTGACCCCTAACCCCTAACTCTAACCCGTAACTCCTAACACTAACTCTAACCCTAAATCTAACCCCTAACCCTAACTCTAACCCTAACTCCTAACCCTAACCCCTAACTCCTAACCCTAACTCTTAACCCTAGCTCCTAACCCTAATTCCTAACCCTAACCTTAACCCCTAACCCTAGCTCCTAACCCTAACCTCTAACTCTAACCCAAACCCCAACTCTTAACCCTAACCCCTAGCCCTAACTCTAACCCCTAACTCTAACCCTAACTCCTATCCCTAACCCCTATCCCTAACTCCTAACCCTAACACTAACCCTAACTCTAACTCCTAACCCTAACCCCAAACCCTAACCCTAACTCATAACCCTAACACTAACTCTAACCCCTAACCCTACCCCTAACTCTAATCCTAACTCTAACTTCTAACCCTAACCCCTAGCTCCTAACCCTGACCCCTAACCCTAACTCCTAACCCTAACTCTAACCCTAAACCCTAACTAACTTCTAACCCTAACTCCTAACCCTAACCCTGACTCCTAACCCTAACTCTAAACCCTAACCCTAACTCCTAACCCTAACTCCTAACCCTAACCCTGACTCCTAACCCTAACTCTAAACCCTAACCCTAACTCCTAACCCTAACTCCTAACCCCTCACCCCTAACCCTACCCCTAACCCTAACTCTAACAACTAACCCTAACTCTAACTCCTAACCCTAAGCCCTAACTCCTAACCCTAACTCTAACTTCTAACCCTAACTCCTAACCCTAACACTAACTCCTAACCTAACCCTTAACCCTAACCCCAAACCCTAACTCTAACTACTAACCCTAACCCCAAACCCTAACTCCTAACCCCTAACCCTATCTCTAACCTTAAACCCTAACCCCAAACCCTAACCCTACCCCTAACCTCAAACCCTAACTCATAACCCTAACACTGACCCCTAACCCCTAACTCTAACCTGTAACTCCTAACACTAACTCTAACCCTAAATCTAACCCCTAACCCTAACCCTAACCCTAACTCCTAACCCCTAACTCCTAACCCTAACTCTTAACCCTAGCTCCTAACCCTAATTCCTAACCCTAACCTTAACCCCTAACTAGGGTTGTCCAGATACCGATACCAGTATCGGTATCGGGACCGATACCGAGTATTTGCAGGAGTACTCGTACTCGTGCAAATACCCCCGATACCTAAATAGAATACTTCCCCCCCTTCCCCCCCCCGCCGCTCCTGCCGCATCGTGCCACCGCATCGAGGGACATGGCTAGAGGGACATTGCTGCATATGTGAGGGACATTGCTGCATATGTGAGGGACATTGCTGCATATGTGAGGGACATTGCTGCATATGTAGGGACATTGCTGCATATGTGAGGGACATGGCTAGAGGAACATGGCTGCATATGTGGGGGACATGGCTGCATATGTGGGGGACATGGCTAGAGGGACATGGCTGCATTTGAGGACACATTTAAAAAAAGTATCGGTATTCGGTATCGGCGACTACTTGAAAAAAAGTATCGGTACTTGTACTCGGTCCTAAAAAAGTGGTATCGGGACAACCCTACCCCTAACCCTAACCTCTAACTCTAACCCAAACCCCAACTCTTAACCCTAACCCCTAGCCCTAACTCTAACCCCTAACTCTAACCCTAACTCCTATCCCTAACCCCTATCCCTAACTCCTAACCCTAACACTAACTCTAACTCCTAACCCTAACCCCAAACCCTAACCCTAACTCATAACCCTAACACTAACTCTAACCCCTAACCCTACCCCTAACTCTAACCCTAACTCTAACCCTAACTCTAACTTCTAACCCTAACCCCTAGCTCCTAATCCTGACCCCTAACCCTAACTCCTAACCCTAACTCTAACCCTAAACCCTGACTAACTTCTAACCCTAACTCCTAACCCTAACCCTGACTCCTAACCCTAACTCTAAACCCTAACCCTAACTCCTAACCCTAACTCCTAGCCCTAACTCCTAACCCCTCACCCTAACTCTAACCCCTAACCCTACCCCTAACCCTAACTCTAACCCCTAACCCTAACTCTAACTCCTAACCCTAAGACCTAACTCCTAACCCTAACTCTAACTTCTAACCCTAACTCCTAACCCTAACACTAACTCCTAACCTAACCCTTAACCCTAACCCAAAACCCTAACTCTAACTACCAACCCTAACCCCAAACCCTAACTCCTAACCCCTAACCCTATCTCTAACCTTAAACCCTAACCCCAAACCCTAACCCTACCCCTAACCTCAAACCCTAACTCATAACCCTAACACTGACCCCTAACCCCTAACTCTAACCCGTAACTCCTAACACTAACTCTAACCCTAAATCTAACCCCTAACCCTAACTCTAACCCTAACTCCTAACCCTAACCCCTAACTCCTAACCCTAACTCTTAACCCTAGCTCCTAACCCTAATTCCTAACCCTAACCTTAACCCCTAACCCTAGCTCCTAACCCTAACCTCTAACTAACCCAAACCCCAACTCTTAACCCTAACCCCTAGCCCTAACTCTAACCCCTAACTCTAACCCTAACTCCTATCCCTAACCCCTATCCCTAACTCCTAACCCTAACACTAACCCTAACTCTAACTCCTAACCCTAACCCCAAACCCTAACCCTAACTCATAACCCTAACACTAACTCTAACCCCTAACCCTACCCCTAACTCTAACCCTAACTCTAACCCTAACTCTAACTTCTAACCCTAACCCCTAGCTCCTAACCCTGACCCCTAACCCTAACTCCTAACCCTAACTCTAACCCTAAACCCTAACTAACTTCTAACCCTAACTCCTAACCCTAACCCTGACTCCTAACCCTAACTCTAAACCCTAACCCTAACTCCTAACCCCTCACCCTAACTCTAACCCCTAACCCTACCCCTAACCCTAACTCTAACCCCTAACCCTAACTCTAACTCCTAACCCTAAGCCCTAACTCCTAACCCTAACTCTAACTTCTAACCCTAACTCCTAACCCTAACACTAACTCCTAACCTAACCCTTAACCCTAACCCCAAACCCTAACTCTAACTACTAACCCTAACCCCAAACCCTAACTCCTAACCCCTAACCCTATCTCTAACCTTAAACCCTAACCCCAAACCCTAACCCTACCCCTAACCTCAAACCCTAACTCATAACCCTAACACTGACCCCTAACCCCTAACTCTAACCTGTAACTCCTAACACTAACTCTAACCCTAAATCTAACCCCTAACCCTAACTCTAACCCTAACTCCTAACCCTAACCCCTAACTCCTAACCCTAACTCTTAACCCTAGCTCCTAACCCTAATTCCTAACCCTAACCTTAACCCCTAACCCTAAACCCTAACCTCTAACTCTAACCCAAACCCCAAACCCTAACTCTTAACCCTAACCCCTAGCCCTAACTCTAACCCCTAACTCTAACCCTAACCCTAACTCCTATCCCTAACCCCTATCCCTAACCCTAACTCCTAACCCTAACACTAACCCTAACTCTAACTCCTAACCCTAACCCCAAACCCTAACCCTAACTTATAACCCTAACACTGACCCCTAACACTAACTCTAACCCCTAACCCTACCCCTAACTCTAACCCTAACTCTAACCCTAACTCTAACTTCTAACCCTAACCCCTATCCCTAACCCTAACTCCTAACCCTAACACTAACCCTTACTCTAACTCCTAACCCTAACCCCAAACCCTAACCCTAACTTATAACCCTAACACTGACCACTAACACTAACTCTAACCCCTAACCCTACCCCTAACTCTAACCCTAACTCTAACTTCTAACCCTAACCCCTAGCTCCTAACCCTGACCCCTAACCCTAACTCCTAACCCTAACTCTAACCCTAAACCCTAACTAACTTCTAACACTAACTCCTAACCCCTAACTCCTAACTCTAACTTCTAATACTAACCCCTAACCCTAACTCTAACTTCTAACCCTAACCCCTAACCCTAACCCATAAGCCTATCAACCCTAACCCTTTAATTTTTCATTACACTCACCCTGTTTCCAGTCACTTTTTAATTCATTTTTTATTTATTTTTTAACCAGTCAATCTCAGGCTCCAATTTAGAGGTGTTGTTAAGGAAAGAAGAAGATGAAAAGAAAATAGATGAAATAATTGGCCAGGTTCAAGGACAGTACAGATTTAACAATCTCAAACTGCTGCGTTTTCCAAAGTCCTGCATATCAAAGAGCGATTTCTGGCAGCTCCAGATAAAGAGGCTCGGAACATTAAGTGCTAAACTTGAGACCCGCGCTACTGAATAGATATTTATGTCAGCCGGTTTTGACCTTTTTTGTGATCTGCCAACACATCATGGAATGCCTATTATGCTTGTCGCATGGAGGTTCATGTAGATAGAGAGCCAAATACCAGCAGCAGCAATCCATGGAAGAGATCTAATGAGGTGCATTGCATCTCCGGGATTATTAGGAGAGCGCGTCCAGCATTGTCTTTTTAAAGCTGAACTTCAGGCAAAGTGCGGTTGAATTACGTGTATTAGAGCTGGTTTACCGTTTGAAGGATTTGTAGTGGTGTTCAGCCAGCCTTGTGATTGAAGCCCCCCCATGCCCAACCAGGTTCTTAACCATTCTGCAGGCTACTCTGCAGCCAAGCAACTCAGCCTGGTTCAGAACCAGAACCTTGTAAGAGAAGAGACCTGTGGGGTGCCGGATATGCCTGTACTGTACAATGGGAGACCCAGTGGGGTTCTGGGTACGCCTGTACTGTACAATGGGAGACTCGTGGGGTGCCGGCTACGCTTGTACTGTACAATGGAAGACACTGTGGGGTGCCGGGTACGCCTGTATTGTACAATGGGAGACCTGTGGGGTGCCGGCTATGCCTGTACTGTACAATGGGAGACCCAGTGGGGTGCCGGTACGCCTGTACTGTACAATGGGAGACTCGTGGGGTGCCGGCTATGCTTGTACTGTACAATGGAAGACACTGTGGGGTGCCGGGTACGCCTGTATTGTACAATGGGAGACCTGTGGGGTGCCGGCTATGCCTGTACTGTACAATGGGAGACCCGTGGGGTGCCGGTTATGCCTGTACTGTACAATGGGAGACTCGTGGGGTGCCGGCTACGCCTGTACTGTACAATGGAAGACACTGTGGGGTGCCGGGTATGCCTGTACTGTACAATGGGAGACCTGTGGGGTGCCGGATATGCCTGTACTGTACAATGGGAGACCCAGTGGGGTGCTGGGTACGCCTGTACTGTACAATGGGAGACTCGTGGGGTGCCGGCTATGCCTGTACTGTACAATGGAAGACACTGTGGGGTTCCGGCTACTGTACAATGGGGGACACTGTGGGGTGCCAGGTACACCTGTACTGTACAATGGGAGACCCAGTGGGGTGCCGGTACACCTGTACTGTACAATGGGAGACTCGTGGGGTTCCGGCTACGCCTGTACTGTACAATGGGAGACCAGTGGGGTGCCGGCTACGCCTGTACTGTACAATGGGAGACACTATGGGGTTCCGGCTACGCCTGTACTGTACAATAGGAGACCCAGTGGGGTGCCGGGTACACCTGTACTGTACAATGGGAGACCCAGTGGGGTTCCGGCTATGCCTGTACTGTACAATGGGAGACTTGTGGGGTGCCGGCTACACCTGTACTGTACAATGGGAGACCCGTGTGGTGTCGGGTACACCTGTACTGTACAATGGGAGACCCGCGGGGTGCCGGCTACACCTGTACTGTACAATGGGAGACCCAGTGGGGTGCCGGCTACACCTGTACGGTATTGTGCTGTAGACTGCACTGCCACCATGAAGAAAATTCTGTAAATTATTGGTCTCCATTTTTTTTATATCGGCACGTGTAATCAATGATCAATCATCACGTCGGATCCGACACTTTATTAAATTCACAGAAAACAAATAAGCAATAAGAACACTTTGATGAGTAAATTACAAAATAGCAAATTTGGTTAAAATAACTCACAGAGCTCAGCGTATCGACGCCAATGTTTTCCGCGCGCCACCCGTAAATTACTGATTGATCGCCGCCTTTATTTTCTCTGTAAGTTACAAAAAAAATAAAAAATGTTGTTGATTTAAAATTTCCATCGGCATTTCCTGCTGGGAAAGAAATCAGCGGACTTTTTTTTACTTTGCCGTCTCTTTTAAACCTGAGCTAAGGAAGTGCCGCGTCCCCCTTCAGCTCTTTGTTCGGCGTACAATGGGTTTTACGTGAAAGACAAAAGCGCAGGAGTCGCAATTCTCCCGTTCTCCCTTCTACGTCGCCCACATCCTTTTTATGCCTTTCCAGCGGTTTCTCCTCCCCGCACCTCATAATTATACGGAATAAGGTTGCAATGTGCCGATAACTGAAGTGCAATGCGATATTAAAGCGGCAGAATTTAATCTGAGCGGCCGGATAACGCGACAACAATGCGATTTCGTCGTGGCGCGACGTGTCTCAGCAGGAGCCCTCTGATTGGCTGGACGGGATCCACGCTAGGAAGGCCTCGCTCCCCCGGACTGCTTTTAGGCCCCCGGCGCACATTTAGCGGCGGCCATAATATCAGAGGAAATTTAATAAGTCGGATCATCAAATATTTATTTCATTTTGCCTCCTTGTATAATTCCTGGTTGCTGAAATCAACATGCCCAGATTCAGTAAGCAATTGCGCCTGCGTAACCATAGGTTACGCAGCGCAATTGCTGACTTGCGCCGGCGTAACGAGTTCTCCTGATTCAGAGAACTCGTTACGCCGACTGCAGCCTAAAATCTGCTTGGCATAAGGCTCTTATGCCATGCAGATTTTAGGCTGCATTCTTGCGTTGACTGCTAGGGGGCGCTCCCATTGTGGTCAGCGTATAGTATGCAAATTGCATACTTACGCCGATTCACAATGTTGCGCGGGCCCTGCGTACGCAAGGTACGGAGTTTCCGTACGGCATCTTTAGCGTAAGGCTGCCCTGGGCAATTACGCCGCCGCGCCCTCACAATTTACGGAGCTACTGCTCCGTGAATCGAGGGCAGCGCAAAATATTTGCGTGGGCGCAGGGCAAAATCGTTGCCCTGCGCCTCCGCAAATATAACGCAGATCTCTTTGAATCTGGGCCAAGGTCATTAAGCTCGGAGAAGATTCTGGCCCAGATTCAAAGAGATCTGCGCTATATTTGCGGAAGCGCAGGGCAACGATTTTGCCCTGCGCCCACGCAAATATTTTGCGCTGCCCTCGATTCACGGAGCAGTAGCTCTGTAAATTGCGCGGGCGCCCCGGCAAAATTGCCCGGCGCTAGAGCACGCAATTTAAATGATCCCGTAGGGGGCGGGAATCATTTAAATTAGGCGCGCTCCCGCGCCGAGCGTAGAGCGCGTGCTCCGTCGGGAAACTTTCCCGACGTGCATTGCGGCAAATGGCGTCCAGCGCCATTCACGAATCACTTACGCAAACGACGTGAAATTCAAATTTCGCAACGCGGGAACGACGGGTATACTTTAGCATTGGCTGCCCCTACTATCAGAAGGGGCAGCCTTACGCTAAACACGCCGTACGGAAACGACGTAACTTGCGTACGCAGGGCTCGCGCAACATTGTGAATCGGTGTTAGTATGCAATTTGCATACTGTACACTGAGCACAATGGGAGCGCCCCCTAGCGGTCAACGCAAGAATGCAGCCTAAGATATGCGGGCATAAGAGCCTTATGCCGCGCAGATCTTAGGCTGCAGTCAGCGTAACGAGGTTCCTGAATCAGGAGCATTCGTAACGCCAGAGCAAGTAAGCAATTGCGCTGTGTAACCTATGGTTACACAGGCGCAATTGCTTCTTGAATCTGGGCCCTTGTTGCTGCGTTGCGTCGCCCATCACTTTGCTCTGTAATTTATCGCTGGGTTCCCGTGCCGCTGGAGGAGGGTTGTCCCGCCCGCTGGAGAAAAGTCTCCGCTACGGTAATAAACGTATTGATGGATTGTGAAAGGGACGCGTTTTACTTGCTCCTAGCTGTGGTGAAAGAAAACAAGTTACTCCTGGGCTCATGTATATACAGTACAGTGAAACCTCGGAGCGCGGGTAACGTGGTTAAGGAGCGTTCCGCAATACAAGCATTTTTTTGGATGCTCGGAAAAACTCAGAAATTCCAGAGCCTTTCCAAGGTTTTCCGAGTTCAGCCGAGCTGTCCCCGAGCCTTTCCAAGTATTTCCGTGGCTCTGCTACACCCCCCCCCCCCGCCTCTGGTCACATGCGGTATTGCATGCCATAGAAGTCAATGCGGAACAAATTATTTTTGTTTCCATTGACTTCTATGGGGAAACTCGCTTTGATATGAGAGCGCTTTGGATTACGAGCGTTCTCCTGGAACGGATTATGCTCATATTTTCCACTGTATATCTATAGTTTATGCTGGGGTCTCCAAACTTTTTAGTATGGCCAAAAAAAAGCCCCCCTTATATCAATGTACTCCCCCTTTACATCGGGGGCCCTATTGGATTCTCTTTTACATCAAGGTCCTCATCAGAGTTCCCTTTAAATCAGAGTCTCCCTTACATCTGAATGCCTTCTTACATCAGGGTCCCCACTGGAATCCTCCCTTATATCAGAGTCCTCATCAGAATCCCCCCTTGCATCTGAATGCCTTCTTACATCAGGGTCCCCATAAGAGTACCCCTTACATAAGTGTCCCTCCCTACATCAAGGTCTCCATTAGAGTCCCTCTTACACCTGAGTTCTCTCTTACATCAGGGTCCCCACTACCACTAGAATACCCCACTCTGGTAGAATCCCCAACAGGGTCCCCCCTTACATCCATTTAGACTCCCTCTTACATAAGAGTCCCTCCTTACATCAGGGTCTCCTACATCTGAGTGCTCTCTTACATCAGGTGCCTGATAAATAAAAATTGTTTTTTTATAAGAAAAATAAATTAAAAAAAGGGTGTTGTCATTCGGGCCCCTGGGGACCTCTGGGCCCCTTACAGGTGTACTGCCTGTACCCCCCTGATGGCCTGGGCAGGAAGGGGGTGTAAGTCCCCGGCAGGTAAGTGGTTAATAAAATAATTAGAGTTACCTTTTTTTCGGGTCAGGGGTCTTCAGATATGTGTTCACATTCACTGACATTACTCACAATACAATTTCCCCCTTAATGTCAGAGGAAGAAAAACACTTTTAGTTCAAAAGGAAAACACATTTTCTTCCCTCCTCCCCCAAATGTTTTATGTCGCGGTTCTGAAGTTTTCATTTCTCTGTTTGTAAAATACACAATGGCTTCCCTTTCATTCGGTAAAACGTCTTAATCCTTTAAATGGTGATAATTACAGCCTTTGAATCTTAATATGTTCCGATGCTGAACACCGCGCAGGAATTCGGGGATCGTTCTTCAGGCGTTTTATACTTCTCGTCAATATCGTAATTATATCTCTTCTGTGTTTTCAGCCTCGCAAAAAAAAAAACACACCGAGCTGAATGTGGCGACGGGAGGGCAGTGCCACGGCGGGTTCCCTAAAGGAAACGGGGAGTGACTTTCAGCTCCTCGCTGGGATAATGTCGCAAGACCTAAAAAGAAAATCGTTTTACCTTTAGGAAGAATGGCGGCAGACCGAGGCCGGTCCGATCACACGCAGAGACAGGAAAAAAAGGAGCATTGATCAGAATTTCTTCTGTTGAAAAAGAATCACAGAGGCTCTTATATGGGGCTAGTCCTAAAAAAGAGCCAATGGGAGGCCTAAAAGGACTAAAAAATAAATAAAAATAAACAGCCAATGCCGGGGCAAGGTCATCTAGTGCCCCGGGGGCAAAGACGCCAAACTGTGTGCCCCCATTTCCTTCTGCGGCTTGGATTTATGATACCAGCACTACAATGCTGCTTCTGCCTGTCTGTAAGCAGGGCCGGCCTTAGGTGTTCAGGTGCCCTGTGCAAGCTAATCCTGTGCCCCCCCATCTTCACCCCTTGCCCCCTGGTCATCTGCATGTTACACAGACCCCCCTTCAGTGCAGACTTCCCTTCAGTGTATCCCCCCTTCAATGCCGACCCCCTCGTTCAGTGTAGCCCCCTTTCAGAGTAGCCTTCCCCCGTTCAGTGCAGCCCCCCCTCAGTGCAGCCCCCACTTGAGTGCAGCCCCCTCCTTCAGTGTAGAACCCTTGTTCAGTGTAGCCCCCCCTTCAGTACCTTAGATCAGTGCGGCGGCACATGCACAGCAGGTCCCCTCCCCCTGTTTACACATAAACAGAGAGGAGGGGGAGGCGGCTTCACTCGGCTGTGCCTGTTCGACATCTGGGATTGCACAGACAGGCAGCCTGTGGCCGCAAGAGGAGGGGATGGTAGGTGCAGCGGTCTCATCATGCACCCCCGCACACCCCCTCCCCACTGTAGCTAGCTCGCCTCTCCCTGCCTGTGCCAGTGTGCCGCTGCCTAAACCCGCGGCACAGCCACTGCGGGTGTAATACAATCGCGGAGGGGGATGTCGGTCTGACACCCCCCAGTGTGTGGTACCCGGGGCGGCCCACCCCCCTCGCCCCCCCCCTTAGTACGCCTCTGGATGGCCGCACGGCCCCCCTGTTGCCCATGTCGCCCTGTGCGGCCGCACAGCTCGCACACCCCAAAGGCCGGCCCCGTCTGTAAGTTATAGTCAGGCAGCTGGCCAGCACTTCAAAACTGCTGGTACCTACTGTGGCCCCGACTACCCTGCACCCCCCCTAAGTACACCACTGCTGAAGACAATGGACCTCACCACCAGATACATCAATTCCCCTCTGCTCGGGCTCCTCCTATCAGGTAGGGCAGTCCCCAGGTAGCAGGGATAGCCGGTAAGGCTAGCTGTAGAACTTTGGGCATCGGGAACGCACATAAAATCATGCATTTTCCCAACACGCAGTTAAACGCGTGGACAGGGCTTACAGTGCCCAAGTGCAAGGGCCGGGCACGAGCATACAGAAGACCCTTTGACTTAGATACAAGTTTCCTTTTTTCCAGCAGAGGGCGGTTCTTCTCAGAAAAGCCTGGGAAACCCTGGCCCGGCAGATTTAACCCTTACCTCTCAGGCAGCACCACTTCTACTGGGCACCTTAACTAAATAGTTCAATTTAAACTGCAGAAAATACACTTAACCCCAGAGATATTTAACACAGGCAGCATAGTAATGCATTATTAAAGGAGAAGTACAGCCAACAGATACAGAGGAGCCACAGCCATGAGACAGGAGGTCTCACCCAGGGGTCAGAGGTGCCCCAGCCAAGAGGTCTCACCAAGGGATCAGAGGAGCCGCAGCCAGGAGCTGTCACCAAGGGGTCAGAGGAGCCCCAGCCAGGAGACAGGTGGTCTCACCCAGGGGTCAGCAGTGTCCCAGACAGGAGATCTCACCCAGGGGTTAGAGGTGCCCCAGCCAAGAGGTCTCACCAAGGGGTCAGAGGAGCCCCAGCCAGGAGACAGGAGGTCTCACCCAGGGGTCAGAGCAGCCCCAGCCAGGAGACAGGAGGTCTCACCCAGGGGTCAGAGGAGCCCCAGCCAGGAGACTGAAGATCTCACCCAGGGGTCAGAGGAGCCCCAGCCAGGAGACAGGAGGTCTCACCCAGGGGGTCAGATGAGCCCTAGCCAGGAGACAGGAGGTCTTACCCAGGGGTCAGATGAGCCCCAGACAGGAGACAGGAAAACTCACCCAGGGGTAAGAGGAGCCCCAGTCAGGAGACAGGAGATCTCACCCAGGGATCAGATGAGCCCCAGCCAGGAGACAGAAGGTCTCACCCAGGGGTCAGAGGAGCCCCAGCCAGGAGACAGGAGGTCTCACCCAGGGGTCAGAGGAGCCCCAGCCAGGAGACTGGAGATCTCACCCAGGGGTCAGAGGAGCCCCAGCCAGGAGACAGGAGGTCTCACCCAGGGGTCAGATGAGCCCCAGCCAGGAGACAGGAGGTCTCACCCAGGGGTCAGATGAGCCCCAGCCAGGAGACAGGAAAACTCACCCAGGGGTAAGAGGAGCCCCAGCCAGGAGACAGGATATCTCACCCAGGGATCAGATGAGCCCCAGCCAGGAGACAGGAGGTCTCACCCAGGGGTCAGAGGAGCCCCAGCCAGGAGACAGGAGGTCTCACCCAGGGGTCAGAGGAGCCCCAGCCAGGAGACAGGAGATCTCACCCAGGGGTCAGAGGAGCTCCAGCCAGGAGACAGGAGATCTCACCCAAGGGTCAGAGGTGCCCCAGCCAGAAGGTCTCACCAAGGGGTCAGAGGTGCCCCAGCCAGGAGACAGGAGGTCTCATCACAGGAGTTAGGTCAGATCCTATCAGGGTGTCAGAAGAACACCTATGCAGAGGCCAGGAGTGGGCTGTGCAGCAAGGCACTGTGAGTAAAGGCTGAGTGAGCCAAGAGAACCAGGAGATCTGGGCAACACAGTCAGAGGGACTGGTAAGAAGAGCAGCAGTGCTGCTGACCAGGTAGGTACAGCCTTTCCTCATAACTCTACTCTTCTTGAAATCTACTATGGACTCAGTGGTGGAACTTCCAGGATCGCAAAGGTCGCACTTGCTGGCCATAGGGATCTGAGCTTAAAGCATCTCTCTCATACAGCCCAGAGCCTGCACTGATTGTTTCCCCTCCCTCTTCTCTCGCTCAGATAGGAGAGGAGAGAGACAATCTGTTCCTTCTCCTCCCACCCCTCCCCTCCTGTGTGCACCACGGGAAGTGTGACGCTAAGCAGCTGATCGTCTCTCTCCTCTCCTATCCATGCGAGGGAGGAGGGAGGGGGAACTGTTAGTACAGGCTCTGGGCTGTATGAGAAAGACACTTCCAGCAGTAGCGTAGGTTGTCAGCGGCCGGGGCAAGGCAAGTGATTTGCGCCCCCTAACTTGCGGACTTTTAGCAATCCCCGAGTCCTGTCCCTTCCTACAATAGTACTGACCAGCCTGATTCCTACACTTGGCACTACACTGACCACTACACTGTCCACTACACTACCTACAGTATTCCTATACTGACCACTACACTGCATGACTCTAGCTTCTCTTCTCTCTCTGGCTGCTCCATCAACCCCAGACAGTGTCGTCGCTCCCCTCCCCCCTCCAGGGCCAGCAACACGACTCTACTCTCACGATCACGAGGGAGTCTCACCTTCTCTTTGTTCACCATCGGTCCGGAGGAGAAGAAAGTGGCGGCTCACAATCTCCATTTCTTGTGTCCCCTGTGCTTCGCCGTGTTCAGACTCTGGCATCCTGTGATTGGGCTGGCCTGTTAATGATCGCGGTTGCTCCTGGAGTCCCACCTCCGCACATGACCCCATCACAGGATGCCGGAGACTGAACATGTGCGGAGGCGGGACTCCAGGATCTACTGCGATCGTGGACAGGCCAGCCCCGCCACCGTACATGACCCCATGCGCCCAATCACAGGGCGCTGAGGACTGAACATGGCAGCCAGAGCACGGGGACACAGGGAAGTACATTTAGGAGGAGGCAGCCACTGTTACACACTGGTGGGGAATTTCGCCCCCCTAAATTTTGCGCCTGGGGCCACGGCCCCCTCCACACCTCCACGCTACACCCAGTCCTGCTGGGGAGGCACTGATGGGCACTGATAGGCAGGGCTGTCTTAAAAGAGTGCACACTTGGGCACTGCCCAGGGGCCCCAGCTGCATGGGGGGCCCCTGCACTTTCCCCAAAGCAGCTGGTTCTTTAGCCCATGCTTATAGGCGGCACTTATAGGCACTGATAGGCGGCACTTATGGGCACTGATAGGTGGCACTTATGGGCACTGATAGGCGGCACTTATGGGCACTGATAGGCGGCACTTATGGGCACTGATAGTTGGCACTTATGGGCACTGATAGGTGGCACTTATGGGCACTGATAGGTGGTATTTATGGGCACTGAGAGGCAGCACTTATGGGCACTGATAGGTGGTATTTATGGGCACTGAGAGGCAGCACTTATGGGCACTGATAGGCGGCACTTATGGGCACTGATAGGTGGCACTTATGGGCACTGATAGGTGGTATTTATGGGCACTGAGAGGCAGCACGTATGGGCACTGATAGGTGGCACTTATGGGCACTGATAGGTGGCACTTATGGGCACTGATAGGCGGCACTTATGGGCACTGATAGGTGGCACTTATGGGCACTGATAGGTGGCACTGTGTGTTTTTTACTGGATTTGTGAAGCCTCTTTACACGCAGCAATAAAAAAAAAATCAACATCGATGGCATACTTATTTTTTCTCTTTTAATTGATGCCAACGTATTACGGAAGGCGCACACATCACCGCTAAGCAAATTCAAATCCAGTTCTTTTATTTATTTTTTTAAAGCGCAGAGTCCCTTTAAGTGTGAAGAATAAGCAGATGAGGACCCGGGAACCCCCGAGGGGGCGCCATGATTTGCATGAGTTGAAAGCGCAGCTAAGAGAACATTAAAAAGAAATGATTCTGGCTGCAAAAGATACAGAGAAATAAAAGCAAAAAAAAAAAGACGTCAAATCGACCGCGTGTGCGTTTTTCTTCTTTTTTTTCCCATCCTCTTCTTTGTTGCCATGGCGACAGATATGACAATTAAGAATCGGCTTCATTTACTAAGTTCTACTGGCGGGTGTCTCTATTAAGAGGGATGATTTCACATGGCGGCGTGACGTGCGGCAGAAGGGGTAATAAGACGCGGCACGCCGTATGATATCAGCCACGACCTTGCCCTCTTATCTCTCCCCGGGGAGACGTTCCCCCCCCCGCGCAAGGTGCCATCATCACGTCAGGCTAGAACAATAACAAGAGGGGACGGGGGGGGGGACAGATCAGGGAGACGCGGTGTATAATCACAAGGCTAGAATGAAATTTTCATGGGATCAAATTAATCCGTCCGTAGCCGCGGGGTCCCAAAATCCGCTATAATCCCCCCCAGCAGAACTGGAACACTTGGGATGGGTTTCGAGGTTGGCTCGGATTAAAATTCTGCAGATTCATGTTATTTTGTGTCGGATTGGGAAGAAGAGAATAAAATTACATTGCATAACTTCCAGGAGTGTGAAGGAAAATGTTTGCAGGATGGCAAAAAATAAAAACAACCTGGGGGGTGATGGTGTGGCATCAGGTGGTATGTCCAATGTCCCTGCGGGGGGTGGTGCTGCATTGGGGTGCGCGCCAGTGCCCCTGGGGGTGATGGTGTTGCATCGGGCTTGTATGGTCAATGCCCCTCGGGGTGATGGTGTTGCATCGGGCTTGTATGGTCAATGCCCCTCGGGGTGATGGTGTTGCATCAGGTTGTATGGACAATGCCCCTCGGGGTGATGGTGTTGCATCGGGCTTGTATGGTCAATGCCCCTCGGGGTGATGGTGTTGCATCAGGTTGTATGGACAATGCCCCTCGGGGTGATGGTGTTGCATTGCGCTTGTATGGACAATGCAACAAGGAAGAAGGGGGGATTGCCTGGTATTGGGGGGCAAGAAGGGGGGTGAGTGCCCGGTATTGGGGGGCAGGAAGGGGGGAGTGCCCAGTATTGGGGGGCAGGAAGGGGGGAAGTGCCCGGTATTGCCGGAGGCAGGAAGGGGGGGAGTGCCTGGTATTGGGGGGCAGGAAGGGGGGTGAGTGGCCAGTATTGGGGGCAGGAAGGGGGTGAGTGCCCGGTATTGGGGGGCAGGAAGGGGGAGTGCCCAGTATTGGGGGGCAGGAAGGGGGGAAGTGCCCGGTATTGCCGGAGGCAGGAAGGGGGGGAGTGCCTGGTATTGGGGGGCAGGAAGGGGGGTGAGTGCCCGGTATTGGGGGGCAGGAAGGGGGGTGAGTGCCCGGTATTGGGGGGGCAGGAAAGAGGTTGAGTGCCCAGTATTGGGGGCAGGAAGGGGGTGGGTGGCCAGTATTGGGGGCAGGAAGGGGGTGAGTACCCGGTATTGGGGGGCAGGAAGGGGGGGAGTGCCTGGTATTGGGAGGGGCAGGAAGGGGGGAGTGCCCGGTATTGGGGGGCAGGAAGGGGGGGAGTGCCTGGTATTGGGGGGCAGGAAGGGGGGGAGTGCCCGGTATTGGGTGAGCAGGAAGGGGTGAGTGCCCGGTATTGGGGGGCAGGAAGGGGGTGAGTGCCTGGTATTGGGGGGGAGGAAGGGGGGAAAATGTCCGGTATTGGGGGGGGGAAGGAGGTGAACGTGACCCGTATTGAAGGGGTTAGTAAATCATTCCCTTCACACAGTTTGGGGTTCATTAGACTTTGTTATCATCACAGGAAGTTCGGAATTTATTATTTCTTTTAACTACAATTTTTTTTTGAAATATACACTTTAGATTTATCCGGAATTCCCCTTTAAGCTTCGTCCTATTGTGCGGTTTTCTCATTCTAAGTCTTGATGAGTCCGGGAAGGCCGGGGGAAGGGGAATGAGATAATGGCCCCGGCAGATACCGCGGACGCGCGGAGAAGCAGAGGCCTCATGCGGAGATCAGGCGCTCGGCGGAGTGTTCAGGGACAAAGGAACGGAGGAGAGCTTCAGAATGAGGATGGAGCAATTATCCCCGAAGCTTATTGTTAGAGAGCAGAATGGCCGATTCCTCCCGAGTTCTTCCTCCCGCCATGGAAGACTCACTCCGAGAATGAGGACTAAGTGACCGTGCGAAGAGCGCCGCCGCCACAGCTGCGCATTTTATTCCCAGCGCTCGCTGTCCCTGCCATTTAACCGTCTTCAGTCACGGCAAACCTTAAATGAATCCGGTGTTGTGTTAGGTATTTGTAGAATCTATGTGACCTCCCCCCCCGCTCCTCAATTTATACTCAACTCATTCACATCACATACAGATACATCTGCCTCGTTATCAGACAACCAGTGGCGGACACGGACTGACCATTCGGGAACTCAGGCACTGCCCGAGGGCCCCATGCCACTAGGGGGCCCCATCAGGGTTGCCAGCCTCAGTAAAACCAGGGACAGTGTTTTTTTACATATGTCCCTTACCGACATCCTTTTGGACTAAAAATCCCAAGATTATAGCTGCCCCGCCTTCCTCCTCTAAATAAGATAATAAAGGTGTCGTGTTGGTAAGATGGCTCTTGGTTGGTCAGTGTTGGTACGATGGCTCTTGGTTGGTTGGTGTTGGTACGATGGCTCTTGGTTGGTTGGTGTTGGTACGATGGCTCTTGGTTGGTCGGTGTTGGTACAATGGCTCTTGGATGGTCGGTGTTGAAACGACGGCTCTTGGTTGGTCGGTGTTGATACAATGGCTCTTGGTTGGTCGGTGTTGGTACGATGGCTCTTGGTTGGTCGGTGTTGGTACGATGGCTCTTGGTTGGTTGGTGTTGGTACGATGGCTCTTGGTTGGTTGGTGTGGGTAGGATGGCTCTTGTTTGGTTGGTGTTGGTACGATGGCTCTTGGTTGGTCGGTGTTGGTACGATGGCTCTTGGTTGGTTGGTGTTGGTACGATGGCTCTTGGTTGGTCGGTGTTGGTACGATGGCTCTTGGTTGGTCTGTGTTGGTAGGATGGCTCTTGGTTAGTCAGTGTTGGTACGATGGCTCTTGGTTGGTTGGTGTGGATACGATGGCTCTTGGTTGGTCGGTGTTGGTACGATGGCTCTTGGTTGGTCGGTGTTGGTACGATGGCTCTTGGTTGGTCTGTGTTGGTAGGATGGCTCTTGGTTAGTCAGTGTTGGTACGATGGCTCTTGGTTGGTTGGTGTGGATACGATGGCTCTTGGTTGGTCGGTGTTGGTACGATGGCTCTTGGTTGGTCGGTGTTGGTACGATGGCTCTTGGTTGGTTGGTGTTGGTACGATGTTTGGTTGGTGTTGGTACGATGGCTCTTGGTTGGTTGGTGTGGGTACGATGGCTCTTGGTTGGTCGGTGTTGGTACGATGGTTCTTGGTTGGTCGGTGTTGGTACGATGGCTCTTGGTTGGTCGGTGTGGGTACGATGGCTCTTGGTTGGTTGGTTGGTGTTGGTACGATGGCTCTTGGTTGGTCGGTGTGGGTACGATGGCTCTTGGTTGGTCGGTGTTGGTACAATGGCTCTTGGATGGTCGGTGTTGAAACGACGGCTCTTGGTTGGTCGGTGTTGATACAATGGCTCTTGGTTGGTCGGTGTTGGTACGATGGCTCTTGGTTGGTCGGTGTTGGTACGATGGCTCTTGGTTGGTTGGTGTTGGTACGATGGCTCTTGGTTGGTTGGTGTGGGTAGGATGGCTCTTGTTTGGTTGGTGTTGGTACGATGGCTCTTGGTTGGTCGGTGTTGGTACGATGGCTCTTGGTTGGTTGGTGTTGGTACGATGGCTCTTGGTTAGTCAGTGTTGGTACGATGGCTCTTGGTTGGTTGGTGTGGATACGATGGCTCTTGGTTGGTCGGTGTTGGTACGATGGCTCTTGGTTGGTCGGTGTTGGTACGATGGCTCTTGGTTGGTTGGTGTTGGTACGATGTTTGGTTGGTGTTGGTACGATGGCTCTTGGTTGGTTGGTGTGGGTACGATGGCTCTTGGTTGGTCGGTGTTGGTACGATGGTTCTTGGTTGGTCGGTGTTGGTACGATGGCTCTTGGTTGGTCGGTGTGGGTACGATGGCTCTTGGTTGGTTGGTTGGTGTTGGTACGATGGCTCTTGGTTGGTCGGTGTTGGTAGGATGGCTCTTGGTTGGTCGGTGTTGGTACGATGGCTCTTGGATGGTTGGTGTTGGTACGATGGCTCTTGGTTGGACGGTGTGGGTACGATGGCTCTTGGTTGGTGGGTGTTGTTACGATGGCTCTTGGTTGGTCGGTGTTGGTACGATGGCTCTTGGTTGGTCGGTGTTGGTACGATGGCTCTTGGTTGGTTGGTGTTGGTAGGATGGCTCTTGGTTGGTCGGTGTTGGTACAATGGCTCTTGGTTGGTCGGTGTTGGTACGATGGCTCTTAGTTGGTCGGTGTTGGTACGATGGCTCTTGGTTGGTCGGTGTGGGTACGATGGCTCTTGGTTGGTCGGTGTTGGTACGATGGCTCTTGGTTGGTCGGTGTTGGTACGATGGCTCTTGGTTGGTCGGTGTGGGTACGATGGCTCTTGGTTGGTCGGTGTTGGTACGATGGCTCTTGGTTGGTCGGTGTTGGTACGATGGCTCTTGGTTGGTCGGTGTGGGTACGATGGCTCTTGGTTGGTCGGTGTTGGTACGATGGCTCTTGGTTGGTCGGTGTTGGTACGATGGCTCTTGGTTGGTCGGTGTTGGTACGATGGCTCTTGGTTGGTTGGTGTACTCTAAGACCTGTATAAAGCTTCCTCGGTATACGGAGACACTCCAGCGCTCCCTGGAAGCATTGACTTGCTAAAGCTGAAGATTAGGAGAATCTCTGAGCTCTGAGACTCCTCTAATGGGATTCCATCCCCACATGAATATGGAAAACGCAGAACCGTTCTCCCAACAAAATCCACCGTTACTGCGAAGTCTAATTGTCTCTCCATCTCCTGAATAGATTTTACGCTTCGTCCCGCAGTAACCAATGAAATCACTTGGCTCCAATTAACAATGCAGATGAGGACCCCTAATGATATGGATTCTTATTATGAATGGATTCGCTTGGAGAATTTTTATGCAAAAAAAAAAAGCATTTTATACAAAGAAGCCGACTTTTCATCTTTTGCAGTGAGATAAAAAGACTATTCCCATATTGTGTGTTATATAGATACATATAGCCATATTCAGGTAGGGGCGCGCATCTTTAAGGCGGCGTAGTGTACCGTATTTACGCCACGCCACCTTAAGTCAGAGAGGCAAGTACTGTATTCACAAAGTACTTGCCTCCTAACTTGCCTCCCGTTACGGCCGCTATTTTCGCCCAATGTTAAATATAAAAAAAAAAATTACAAGCGGGGGGGTCCGTTCTGGCCGCTATTTCCACCAATCAAATAAAAAAAAAACTTTGAATAAGCAGGGGGTGCCGTTACGGCCGCTATTTTCACGGGGGGGGGGGGGTTCTGTTCATGGGGGGGAATTGTGCCGCTGATGCCGCCGTATATAATAATACATGAACTGTTTCTGTCTGCAGGCATGGCAGGCAGCATAGCTCAGCTTACCTGTTCCAGGCGGCGCACTGAGCTTGAGAGTCCCGACGTCACTTCCTGTTCTTCCTGTGACGTCGGTACTAGCATAGAGACGGGCGGGTGCACACAGAACGTGTGCACCCGCCCAGCCATAACAATATAGTCCATCGCGCCGGAAGCAGTGGCGCGATGGATAGCGCCACAAAGGCATTTTTTTTTCTGCCAATGTAGCGCCTCGTCTGCAATCCCGTTATTGCACAGACGTGGCGCTACCCACACTCCACTGTGCCCGGCGCTCGGACACAGTGCACCTAAGGACCTTTTTTTGATTTTTTTTCCTTAAAGGGACATGTTTAAATAAAATAAAATACATATATATATATATATATATATATATATTATTTTTTTTTACTGACTGGGGGAGGGGGGACAGCGCCCGGGCGCCACCTATGGACGGGCCGCCACTGGTGGGGAAGCTAGTTTGATCCCCCCCCCCCCATGGGACAAGATTAGGCAGAAGTGAGAAACTCCCAGGCCATAGCTGTTGAGTCAGCTGTTTGTCCCCTCCCCCGTGCTCCTTCTGGTCCCCTCCATGCTCCTCTGTCGCCCCCCCTGCTCCTCGGGTCCTCTCCCTGTTTCTCTGTTCCTCCCAGGTGAGCACTGTGGGGAGGGAGAGGAGGTGAGTGCTGCAGGGAGGGAGAGGAGGTGAGTGCTGCAGGGAGGGAGAGGAGGTGAGTGCTGCAGGGAGGGAGAGGAGGTGAGTGCTGCGGGGAGGGAGAGGAGGAGAGTGCTGCGGGGAGGGAGAGGAGGTGAGTGCTGCGGGGAGGGAGAGGAGGTGAGCGCTGCGGGGAGGGAGAGGAGGTGAGTGCTGTGGGGAGGGAGAGACAGAGGAGCGGAAGGGGGCGGCGGTCCGCTGTCACTGAAGCCAGGCCCACTGAGTCATCAGCCCACTGGGAAACTCCCGGTAGTCCCAATGACCAGTCCATCCCTGGCTTTAGACGACCTCCATAGTTGTTTATATTGGGGAGAAGACTTGAAACATCCCAGTGAGACCGGCACCCGAGATCCAGGAACACCATCGCCGCAATGTTTGTAAAACCGACTTTCTCTGTACATAGAATTGGATTGATGGCACTGAATCCGCCGCATGTTCGGCGATATAACGAGGCTGAAACCGCCTTCACTTTTATGTTCCCGCCGCCATCGCTAATTAATCAGAATCCTGAAAAACGCGGCATTCATTATTTCCCAGAATTAATTAGCAGAGACATATTATACCGAGTTGTGGTGACTTTTATTAGGATCCCCAACCCCCCCCCCCTCCCTCTCCCCCCGATACTCTTATAAACAACCGCATGGAGTCTGCGGCTCAGAATAAAGCTCAGCGCCCGACAATCCTGTTAAAAAGGAAGTATGGCAGTTTTTATATAGGTACGTTGTTTCAGCTTGGACTGATGTAAGCAGTGGCGGCTGTTGCTCAAAACTTTTGGGGGGTCGCAAAAAAAAAAATTGCAACCTCACTGTGCCCATCAAATGCAGCCACTGTGCCATCAATTGTCACCACTGTGCCATGCCATCAAACGCAGCCATTGTGCCATCAATTGTCACCAGTGTAAGTATATATATACCATACCTGTGGGACCCCTCTAGAAGCTGAAAATCACTGATGGAAGACAACACTACCACACCACTATTTCACTGCCATTACATGACTACTACACCGCTACTACACTGCCATTACATGACTACTACACCATTACTACACCACTACTACATGATAACTACACCATTACTACACCGCTACTACACTGCTATTACATGACTACCACACCGCTAATACACCATTACTACACCACTACTACATGACTACTAAACCATTACTACACCGCTACTACACTGCTATTACATGACTACCACACCGCTAATACACCACTACTACATTGATTGCTGCTAGTTTCGGGGGTCATATGCCTAATGAGTGCCATATGCCAAGCAGCTTCCATGCCCAGGGGGCGGGACTGGGCGATACGCCAAGCCGAGTACACAGGAGATCACGGCTCTGTATTTCGGCAGTGCTCGTTCCCTCCTTCCCCTCCATCGGCGTATAACACGCATACACGATTTCCCCCCCTATTTTAAGGGGGGAGGAGTGCGTGTTATACGCAGATAAATACAGTAAATACAATGGGCCATATTCTCAAATAATTTACGCCGGCGTATCAGCAGATACGCAGACGTAAGTCCGATCCTATGTCTAAGTGTATTCTCAAACTGAGATACACTTAAACATGCCTAAGATACGACGGCCTGCGCCGTTGTATCTTAGGCTGCAATATTTACGCTGACCGCTAGGTGGCGGTCAGCGTAGAATATGCAAATGACTAGTCACGCCGATTCTCTAACGTACGCTTGCCCGCCGTAGTGTTTTAACGTCGTTTCCGTAAGCGATACGCGGCGTAAAGATAAAGATGCCCCCTAGGTGGCGTACTCAATGTTAAGTATGGCCGTCGATCCCGCGTCGAAATTTGAAAATTTAACGTCGTTTGCATAAGTCGTCCGTGAATGGCGCTGGACGCCATTTACGTTACAGTCAAAACAAATGACGTCCGTGAGACGTCATTTAGCGCAATGCACGTCGGGTAATTTACCCGACGGAGCATGCGCATTACGATCGGCGCGGGAGCGCGCCTAATTTAAATGATCTACGCCCCCTACCAGGATCATTTGAATTAGGAGGGCTTGCGCGGGTGAACTTTACGCGACGCCGCCGCAAGTTTACAGGTAAGTGGTTTGGGAATCAGGCACTTGCCACTTAAACTTGCGGCGGCGTAACGTAAAGGACATACGTTCCGCCGCCTCAGATATTTAAGAATATGCCCCCACGTATACAAAAGGGAACACAGAAAAGCAAGGTAAAACTGGAGGTGCAGGAAACATATAGGAAGGTGGAAACAAAACTGGGATCAGGAACAAGGGGGAGAAGGTACAAGGCAGCAGGGTTCGGGGTAAGAGCAAAGAGCACGATCAAGAGCAGGAACGGAATAAACAGCTATCAGTATCTGGCAGCAAGAAAAACACTGGAACGAGGTGTAACGGCAAAGAGGGATTAAATACCCTTCCAGCAGCCATCATATCCCAGTAATTAGTTTCTACTTGGTGTTGGCTGCTGGGAGGGTATTTTTTTTTTTTTATCTTAATTTTTCTTTATTGTTTTCCAAGAAATAAGCATATCTACAGATTTATATGTTTACATAGCTATAGTTTACATTGTCTGGTACAGTTACATTGTATTTCTACATATAGCCAAGCATATTTCATTTAAATTCCTTAATTTACCCCATCCCCTCCCTCTCTTCTCCCCCCTCCCACCCTCCCTATTAATATTATAAATTTATTTATAAAAAAGTAGAGGCAGATATCTTGGTCTAAATTATCTTTTGTTTGGTTGACAGGGGGTACAAAGAAAAGGAGTAGATTAAAAAAGAGCGCGAAAAGAGAGATAAAGAAACACAATAAAGGAAAGAGGGTCCAATCTCAAAGACCTAGAAAGGGGATCCAGCATATCCAAAACTGGAGAGAGCGCTATTAGATTAATTCATCCTTGTCATTCAGTTTTATCGTCTACTGGAGTACAAGGGGGTTTGTAATCCCCCTATAGAGACTATCTCTCTACAGATATTCCCATTTCTGTCAGCCAAGGCTCCCACACTCTTCTAAATCTGTTGTAATTTCCTTGCTTAATAAAGGCCACCCTCTCGCACCAAATCAGCGCATTGATGTTTTCAACCCAGTTCTCGACTGTTGGAGGAACATGCGCTTGCCATCTCTGTGCTATTAGCTTCCGAGCTTGGAAGAGGCACCTAAGCACGCTTTCCAGTGCTCCTGCAGGTATTCTATGCTCTTCCGTGTCCCCTAGTAGACAGGTTCTGACCTCCGGCTCTAAAGAGGTCTTAAAGATCTTATTAATCCTATTTATCACTTCTATCCAATATCTAAAAAGCTTGGGGCATCTCCAGAACATGTGGATAAAATCTCCAGTTGCTTTGCATCTGGGGCATTCATCGTTTACATTCCAGCCCAATACAAACATTTTTTTAGGGGTGTAGTAGACCCTGTGCAGTAGAAATAGATGGGACAATCTCTGCGCAGGGGCAATTGACACCAATGTTCCTCTCTGTAAGATTTGGTTCCACTGCTCAGAGGTTAGCAATCCAATGTCTCTTTCCCATCTTTCTCGACTTTTAGAGACCCCAGTTTGACTTATGGCTTTAGCCCCCAATTTCCCGTACAGTACAGAAATTTGACCTTTTGTAATATTAGTCTGAATCATTTTAAGGAGCTCAGGGGTATGGGTCCTAACCATCGGATGGATCTTAAACTGGGTTTGGAGGGCGTGCCTGACTTGTAAATAATTAAAGAATGTTTTATTTGGTATGTTAAATTCACTCCTCAATTTCGAAAATGTTTTAATTAAGTCACCCTCATACATATGTAATACCCGTGTTATCCCCTGATTCTCCCAGATCTTAGGAATTTCAATATCTTTAAGTTCTGTCAAGTTTTCATTATGCCCAAGGGGGGCATACTCGGTTACACCGGTATATCCCAGCAAAGCTTTAGTAGTTTGCCACACCTTGTTGATTAGCTTTACAGTTGGGCACTGATAGTGAAGTGAGTCTGCCTCCAGGGCTTCTATTAGGATTTTATGTGGGGATCTTAATAGGATTAATCTAAAGTCGTTATTGCCCGAATTTTGAATACCACAACCCACCATGTGTTGCAGCTGAGATGCCAAAAAATATGTTCTAGGGTGTGGGACCGCCATCCCCCCCTCCTTCACCGGGAGCTGCATAGTCTGCAATCTAATTCTGGCCTGGCCTCCCTTCCACATTAACTCCCTGAATAATGTTTCCATTCGTTTGAACCATATTTGGTTCACCCAAATTGGAGAGTTGTGGAGAACGTACAGTATCTGGGGTAGCCAGATCATTTTTATCAGGTTGCATCTCCCAGCTACAGAGAGGGGGAAGCGGCCCCAAACATCCTTCTTTAATCTCAGTCTCAACAATAGTGGAGCTATATTATTAGTGGTGTACTCCTTAACTTCACTAGTGATCCAAACCCCCAAATATTTCAATTTTGTTGATATTTTCAGCTGGGGCATTTCAGCGATTGTCTGAACCCCCAGCGGGTCTAATGGGAGTAGGGCCGATTTATCCCAATTCACACTCAGCCCCGAGAATCTTCCAAACTCCTTAATCATTTGGACCACTGTAATCAACGAGCTATCCACATTTCCTATAAAAAACAGGACATCGTCCGCAAAAAGCGATATCTTGTCCTCCTCTGTACCCCTTCTAAATCCTTGTATGTCTTTATTTAATCTGGTTTTAATAGCAAGAGGTTCCATAGCAAGTGCGGCTGGGAGGGTATTTAGTCCCTCTTCTGCTGTTACACCTCATTCCAGTGGAACTACAACCTTCCACTCTGGGAAGTACAGTGCCACCAGCAGGTGATCCAGGTAATGAACCCTGATGAAGGAGGATCTGTGGACTCCCGAAAATTTTTGGATTCAGGTTTTCGGAAATTAAGAATCTTGCACTCATAAGATGTACATTTTGTAGTTTTCACAGAGCAGAAATGTCAGCCCGTTGTCAGGCTATAAGGACCCCCCCGAAGACTGCTCTGTCTTCTGCCTGAGCCCAGGGCTGATTGCTGGAGGGGGGGTAAAACTGTCAATCGGCAAAGCCTTTGGTGTTGTTTCCTGTAATACTGACAGCACCTTTATGATAGGGTGACCACGTGTCCCAAATTGCCCGGGACAGTGCCACATTTTGCAGGTCTGTTCCCGGGTCCCGGGCACCTTCATTCCGGGACAATACAGTGTCCCGGGATAAAACTGACACAGCGAGCAGTCCAGGAATGCAGGGAACAGGGGCGGACAGAGCCGATGTATTGATGGCACTGGTTCCGCCTCCACCTGAGACTCTACTGGCCGCTGGTCGCTAGAGCCACCTGCCGGCTGTGACTCCCTGACCAGCATTCAAAACAGAGGAGGAGTCACATCCATTAAACAGGAAAGGCTGGGGCAAATTTACATGGGGGGGGGGGGGGCTTATTTTTGTCTTGCCTAGGGCAGCACAAAACCAAAATACACCACTGGACACAGCCACCCTAACGGTGAGCCGACGATGGAATCTGTCACCCTCCTGCGTGGCTATCTTCACCATAGAGGGCTAGGAGGAAGTGACATCACTTAGACGCGAGGCAAGGGTTTTGAAATCATCTTTTTTTGGGGGAAGGAAATGGCAGTTTGGGAATAGCGTCACCCTATCTTCTAATATCAGCGCTAAGCTCAGGCAGAAGATAGGACCGCCTGGCACATAGGGTTGCCACCTGTCCAGGATTCACTGGACAGTTCGGGTTTTGAATCATGTGTCAGGGTTTCAGCCAATTGCCAATTGCGCTTTTTTTACGTAGGCGCAGGGCAACGTTTTTGCCCTGCGCCCCCGCAAATTTACTGCGCTACCCGCGATTCACGGAGCAGTAGCTCCGTAAATTGCGTGTGCGCTCTTTAAAATTGCCCTGCGTAAGGGCGCCTAATGTAAATGATGCCGTAGGGGGCGGGAATCATTTCAATTAGGCGCGCTCCCGCGCCGAGCGCATGCTCCGTCGGGAAACTTTCCCGACGTGCATTGCGGCAAATGACGTCGCAAGGACGTCATTTGCTTCAAAGTGAACGTGAATGGCGTCCAGCGCCATTCACAAATCACTTACGCAAAATACGTAAAATTTAAATGTCGCGACGCGGGAACGACGGGCATCTTTAACATTGGCTGCGCCTGCTAATAGCAGGGGCAGCCTTACGCGAAAACCGCCATACGGAAACGACGTAAATTGCGTACGCAGGGCTCGCGCAACGTTGTGAATTGGTGTTAGTATGCAATTTGCATACTATACGCTGAGCACAACGGGAACGCCACCTAGCGGCTATCGCAAGAATGCAGCCTAAGATATGCGGGCATAAGAGCCTTATGCCGCGCAGATCTTAGGCTGCAGTCGGCGTAACGAGGTTCCTGAATCAGGAGCATTCGTTACGCCGGGGCAAGTAAGCAATTGCGCTGTGTAACCTATGGTTACGCAGGCGCAATTGCTTCTTGAATCTGGGCCATTATTCAGACCAGGCTGTTGCGCCCCAAGTGGCCGAGATAGTCATACACATATCTGTTGCCGCTGTGGGCAGCTGTTTGGCATTCCTGAAGGGTGGGGTGGTGAAGTCAGCAAGGGCAATTTGGCCACACCCACTGTGCGCTACATTACTACTCTCTTTGGGCCACCCACGTATGTCCCAGGTCTTTTATAATCCTATATGGCCAGATTCACGTACGGCGGCTTAAAGTTGTGTGGGTGTAGCGTATGTAGTTTACGTTACGCTGCCGCAAGTTAGAGAGGCAAGTGCTGTATTCACAAAGCACTTGCGTCCTAAGTTACGGCGGCGTAGCGTAAATGTGCCGGCGTAAGCGCGCCTAGTTCAAAATGTGAAGAGGTGGGCGTGTTTTATGCAAATAAAGCATGACCCCACGTAAATGACGTTTTGAACGAACGGCGCCTGCGCCGTCCGTGGACGTATCCCAGTGCGCATGCTCCAAATCACGTCGCAAATAGTCAATGCTTTCGACGTGAACGTAACCTACGCCCAGCCCTATTCTGAATCGACTTACGCAAACGACGTGAAATTCGACGGCGGGTTCCGACGTCCATACTTAACATTGGCTGCGCCATCTTTTTGGTGGTTTATCTTTACGCCTGAAAACGCCTTACGTAAACGGCGTATCTTTACTGCGACGGGCGAGCGTACGTTCGTGAATAGGCGTATCTCGCTGATTTACATATTCTAGGCGTAAATCGGCGTACACGCCCCTAGCGGCCAGCGTAAATAGACAGCTAAGATACGACAGCGTAGGAAGACTTACGCCGCTCGTATCTTAGCAACATTTAAGCGTATCTCAGTTTGAGCATACGCTTAAATGTAGGACGGCGCGGATTCAGAGTTACGACGGCGTATCTACTGATACGCCGGCGTAACTATACCTGAATCTGCCTAATAGTCTTTACTGCAAAAAAAAAATACCCTGGGCTGGATTCAAGAAGCAATTGCGCCTGTGTAACCATAGTTACACAGCGCAATTGCTTACTTGCCCCGGCGTAACGAATGCTCCTGATTCAGGAACCTCGTTACGCCGACTGCAGCCTAAGATATGCGCGGCATAAGGCTCTTATGCCCGCATATCTTAGGATGCATTCTTGCGATGGTCGCTAGGTGGCGTTCCCGTTGTGCTCAGCGTATAGTATGCAAATTGCTTACTAACGCAGATTCACAACGTTACGCGAGCCCTGCGTACGCAGTTTACGTCGTTTCCGTACGGCGGTTTTCGCGTAAGGCTGCCCCTGCTATTAGCAGGGGCAGCCAATGTTACGTATACCCGTCGTTCCCGCGTCGCGAAATTTCAAATTTACGTAGTTTGCGTAAGTGATTCGTGAATGGCGCTGGACGCCATTCACGTTCACTTTGAAGCAAATGACGTCCTTGCGACGTCATTTGCCGCAATGCACGTCGGGAACGTTTCCCGACGGAGCATGCGCTCTACGATCGGCGCGGGAACGCGCCTAATTTAAATGATTCCCGCCCCCTACGGGATCATTTAAATTGCGCGCGCTTACGCCGGGCATTTTGCCGGCGCGCCCACGCAATTTACGTAGCTACTGCTCCGCGAATCAAGGGCAGCGCAGTAAATTTGTGGGGGCGCAGGGCAAAAACGTTGCCCTGCGCCTCCGTAAAAAAAAAACGCAAATCTACCTGAATCCAGCCCCCTGTGTTGGGGTTTGGCTTGAAGAAAAGGTGGCACCCCTACTGGCACACCTGCAGTAACAGGGAGAGAATACAAGTGAATAATAGGAAAAATGGAAGTCTGTTATTATAACAATTTCTAGATTTTTGCGTATTCCTTCTGGTGGTTTCTTCTCTTTTAAGCCCAGATTCAAGGTTTCTGCTTCTAATCTTATCAGCACCATTGAGCAACCCCCCCCCCCCCCCCCCCGTTCTCTATACTAATCAATGCTCTACCTTTCTAAGCCGCCCTCGGGCAAAAATCTTTATCTACACCTTCGCCTTCTTTCAATTACTTTCCAGGCTTAATATTTATCTGTGTCATTAGCATTTCTTATTAATGCCTCCGTCCCCTTATTATCCGGCTCTTTATAAGGGCGACCTATGCAGGACCTTCTGGAAGTACGAAGCCATTAGGTCTCCGGGGAGAGAAGAAAGTGATATTTGTTTGCAGGGTCAGCAGATGAAAAGAGAAATAATGTCTGTTGTGATAATAATAGAGCAATAGCGGCAATAAATCCCGACCGGGGGGGGCGTGCGGCGGGAGGAATGGCGTGTGATCATCCGCCTCGAACCGCCTGCTACAAAGCTAATCAGCTCAGTAGGCCGACTCCTTTCATATGGCTGAGGAGCCCACAGCTGGTATCATGTGTATCTCTGATATTGTTCCTTCCTTATTTATGGCGCCATAGTGAGCCTGCCCTTTAATGTGCATTTCCAGGGATTATAGGTAATGACAAGGAGGGGGGCTGGGTGCAAATTAGACTCAAACTTTACCAAATAATACTCCGATGTTACCAGGTAATGTAAAAGAAATGAGCACAGCCTAGTCATCATGTATCATTTAGGTCAGTGCCATCTCAACCGAGGTCCCGTCTGAGTTCCCTTGAGGGGCCGCCTCAACCGAGGTACCGTCTGAGTTCCCTCGGGGGGGCGCCTCAACCGAGGTTCTGTCTGAGTTCCCTCGGGGTGCCGCCTCAACTGAGGTTCTGTCTGAGTTCCCTCGGGGGGCCGCCTCAGCCAAGGTTCCGTCTGAGTTCCCTCGGGGTGCCGCCTCAACTGAGGTCCCGTCTTGGTTCCCTCGGGGTGCCTTCTCAACCAAGGTTCCGTCTGAGTTCCCACGGTTGGGCCATCTCAATCGAGGTTCCGTCTGAGTTCCCTCGGTTGGGCCATCTCAATCGAGGTTCCGTCTGAGTTCCCTCGGAGGGGGCGCCTCAACCGAGGTCCCGTCTGAGTTCCCTTGGGGTGCCTTCTCAACCAAGGTTCCGTCTGAGTTCCCTCGGTTGGGCCATCTCAATCGAGGTTCTGTCTGAGTTCCCTCTGGGTGCCGCCTCAACTGAGGTCCTGTCTTAGTTCCCTCGGGGAGGCGCCTCAACCGAGGTTCTGTCTGAGTTCCCTCGGGGTGCCTTCTCAACCAAGGTTCCGTCTGAGTTCCCTCGGGGAGGCGCCTCAACCGAGGTTCTGTCTGAGTTCCCTCGGGGTGCCGCCTCAACTGAGGTCCCGTCTTGGTTCCCTCGGGGTGCCTTCTCAACCAAGGTTCCGTCTGAGTTCCCACGGTTGGGCCATCTCAATCGAGGTTCCGTCTGAGTTCCCTCGGTTGGGCCATCTCAATCGAGGTTCCGTCTGAGTTCCCTCGGAGGGGGCGCCTCAACCGAGGTCCCGTCTGAGTTCCCTTGGGGTGCCTTCTCAACCAAGGTTCCGTCTGAGTTCCCTCGGTTGGGCCATCTCAATCGAGGTTCTGTCTGAGTTCCCTCTGGGTGCCGCCTCAACTGAGGTCCTGTCTTAGTTCCCTCGGGGAGGCGCCTCAACCGAGGTTCTGTCTGAGTTCCCTCGGGGTGCCTTCTCAACCAAGGTTCCGTCTGAGTTCCCTCGGGGAGGCGCCTCAACCGAGGTTCTGTCTGAGTTCCCTCGGGGTGCCTTCTCAACCAAGGTTCCATCTGAGTTCCCTCGAGGGGCCGCCTCAACCGAGGTACCGTCTGAGTTCCCTCGGGGAGGCGCCTCAACCGAGGTTCTGTCTGAGTTCCCTCGGGGTGCCTTCTCAACCGAGGTTCCGTCTGAGTTCCCACGGTTGGGCCATCTCAATCGAGGTTCCGTCTGAGTTCCCTCGGTTGGGCCATCTCAATCGAGGTTCCGTCTGAGTTCCCTCGGAGGGGGCGCCTCAACCGAGGTTCCGTCTGAGTTCCCTCGGGGTGCCGCCTCAACCGAGGTTCCGTCTGAGTTCCCTCGGGGTGCAGCCTCAACCGAGGTTCCGTCTGAGTTCCCTCAGGGGGCCGCCTCAACCAAGGTTCCGTCTGAGTTCCCTCGTGTGCCATCTCAACCGAGGTCCGGTCTGAGTTCCCTCGGGTGCCGCCTCAACCCAGGTTCCGTCTGAGTTCCCTCAGAGAGACAGAGTTTCTTTAAAATAAGGAATATGATTCCAGCAGTTTATGGACAGTTATAATGAAATGAGGTTCCCATGAATTGCATGCGGTGTGCCTGCAGGACGCTTGTATGTTTTACATGACTCAGCTCTCAGTTTTGTATTTTGGAAAATGCCGTCAGATCCACGTACTTTGCAATTCTGTAATTCTCGCTGTACACCCCGTACAGGTTCCCTGTGCCGTCCTTCTCTATCTCTTCTGTCTTTTTTTTTTTTATAGGAATTGTTTTCTGATAAAGCCATGTGATCCATCAGTGAGGAAACACTGCCACCTGCTGGAGTTCTGACTGTATGACAAACAAAGAATTTGGCGAGCCAGCCAGAGGGATCATTGTTCCCATAGACCCGGATCATGGAACGAAGCCGCAGAGCCAATGGGTAAACAGTTTCCTTGCGCTTAGTTCCATTGATTTATGAACGCCGCTTTCTGAGGACATGAACACCAAAAACCATCAGATGGTCTGTGATTGACCCTTTACCATGACAAGCTGTGTCCGAAGGACAGAACACTCACAGAGCATGCCCAATAGGTGCCATGCAGGGGATGGGGTTCTAGAAGGACATCCATGAACGCCCTCCCAGAACTGGATGACCATGCTGTAGCCGTCTTTTGGCTGTATAGTGGGCGGGGAAAGGTTTAAATTGATATATACAGTGGAACCTCGGTTTACAAGTAACGCAGTTAACAAGCGTTTTGAATAACGAGCAACTTTTTTTTTCTAATCCTGACTCGGTTCGCGAGTGTTGTCTCGCAAAACGAGCAGAATTCAAGCTAATGAGGTGTGCAGTAGCGCATTTAGCCAGAAGTGCGGGGGCGCCGGTGACACTCGGAATGGTTCGGAGACGCACGGAAATACTTAGAAATACTTAATTCCTAAGTGTTTTCGAACCTTTCCAAGGGTTTCCGAAATCAGCCGAGTATTCCCAAGGATCTCTGGCGCCCCCCACCTCTGGCCACCTGCGCTATTGCATGCCATAGAAGTCAATGCAGAACAAATTATCTTTGTTTCCATTGACTTCTTTGGGGAAACTCGCTTCGATATGCGAGTGCTTTGGATTACAAGCATTCTCCTGGAATGGATTATTCTTGTAATCCAAGGTTCCACTGTATAATCTTTGTTTTTTATAAATAAAAAAATAGGGCCCATTCGCACTCGTTTTTTCACACTGGATCAACACCAGTCACCGCAAGGGCAAAGTTCCCTGTTCACACGACCAAGCCGGTGTTATATGCGGTGTTGAAAGATGTAGACATGATGCATTTTTTCTGCAGTGCACCAATGTCATGGAGCCAATGGGAAAGGGGGAAGATCAACAGTCCCTTGTGGGATGGAGGAGAACAATGGCGCCTACAGGAGGTGAGGAGAAATATTAGTGCCCAACTAAATGCAAAAGGTTGGAGTTGTCCACAGAAGATTAAGTAAGGGGACATCTTAAATTTTTCAAGTGCCCCTTGTTTGGAAACAAATCTCTCTGTCCCTCTTCCTTCCACAGTTGTCCATCTTTTTCGGGAGACAGTGAAGATCCTGGGAATCCTGGAAAATCTGGCAAGGATCCTGTGAGTACTGGAGGTCATTGGAATTCTGAAAACCCTGGCAAGGATCTTGTGAGTTATGGAGGTCCAGGGGTTCCTGGATATCCTGGAAGACCTAGCATGGATCCTGTGAATACCAGAAGTTTGGGTAATCTTGGAAATTCTGAAAGACCCAGCAGGGATCCAGTGAAAACTGGGGGTCCTAGAAATCCTGGAAATCCTGGAAGACCTAGCAGGAATCTTGTGTATACTGGAGGTCTTAGGAATCTTGGAAATCCTGTGAGTACTCAAGGTTCTGGGAATCCTGGAAATGCTGGAAAATGCTGGAACACCTAGCAGGGATCCTGTGATAAGAAGTCCTAGGAAGTTCTGGAAGACCCAACAAGGATCTTTCAAATACTGGAGGTCCTATAAGTCTTGGAAGACCCCTCAAGGATCTTGTAAATACTGGAGATTTTCGAAGTCTTGGAAGACCCCCCAGGTATCCTGTAAATACTGAGTCTTGGAGTCTTGAAAGACCCAGCAAAGACCTTTAAATCCTGGAGGTCCTAGGAGTCTTGGAAGACCCCTCGGGTATCCTGGAAATACTGAGTCTTGGAGTCTTGGAAGACCCAGCAAAGACCTTTAAATCCTGGCGGTCCTAGGAGTCTTGGAAGACCCCTCGGGTATCCTGTAAATACTGGAGTTAATTGGAGTCTTGGAAGACCCTGCAGGGATCCTGTAAATACTGGAGGTCCTAGGAGTCTTGGAAGACTCATCAGAGAAACTGTGAGTACTGGAGGTCCTAGAAGTCTTGAAAGACATAGCAGGAAGGTCTTTGGAATCCTGAAAATCCTGTGAGTACTTGAGGTTCTGGGAATCATGGAAATGCTGGAAAACCTAGCAGGAATCTGTGAATACTGGAGGCCCTAGGAGTCTGGGAGGACCCAGAAGGGATGCTGTGAATACTGGAAGTCCTAGGAAGTCCTGGATGACCCAGCAAGGATCTTGTAAATATTGGAGGTCCTAGCAGTCTTGAAAGACCACCAGAGATCCTGTGGGTACAGGAGGTGCTAGGTGTTTTGGAGGACCAATCAGTAATCCTGTAAATACTGGAGGTCCTAGAAGGCTTGGAAGAACCTACAGGGATCCTGTGAATACTGGAGACCCTAGGAGTCTTGGAAGACCCAGCAAGGACCTTTAAATGTTTGAGGTCGTGGAAGACCCCTCAGGTATCCTGTAAATACTGGAGTTAATTGGAGTCTTGGAAGACACGTCGGAGATCCTGTGAATACTGAAGGTCCTGGGAGTCTTGGAAGACACGTCGGAGATCCTGTGAATACTGAAGGTCCTGGGAGTCTTGGAAGACACGTCGGAGATCCTGTGAATACTGAAGGTCCTGGGAGTCTTGGAAGACACATCAGAGATCCTGTGAACACTGGAGGTCCTAGTGGTCTTGGAAGACACGTCGGAGATCCTGTGAACACTGGAGGTCCTAGTGGTCTTGGAAGACACGTTGGAGATCCTGTGAACACTGGAGGTCCTAGTGGTCTTGGAAGACATGTCGGAGATCCTGTGAACACTGGAGGTCCTAGTGGTCTTGGAAGATACGTCGGAGATCCTGTGAACACTGGAGGTCCTAGTGGTCTTGGAAGACACGTCGGAGATCCTGTGAACACTGGAGGTCCTAGTGGTCTTGGAAGACACGTCGGAGATCCTGTGAACACTGGAGGTCTTAGGAGTCTTGCAAGACACGTCGGAGATCCTGTGAATACTGGAGGTCTTAGGAGTCTTGGAAGACACATCAGAGATCCTGTGAACACTGGAGGTCCTGGTGGTCTTGGAAGACACGTCGGAGATCCTGTGAACACTGGAGGTCCTAGTGGTCTTGGAAGACACGTCGGAGATCCTGTGAACACTGGAGGTCTTAGGAGTCTTGCAAGACACGTCGGAGATCCTGTGAACACTGGAGGTCTTAGGAGTCTTGGAAGACACATCAGAGATCCTGTGAACACTGGAGGTCCTGGTGGTCTTGGAAGACACGTCGGAGATCCTGTGAACACTGGAGGTCCTAGGGGTCTTGGAAGACACGTTGGAGATCCTGTGAATACTGGAGATCCTGGGAGTCTTGGAAGATCCAGCAGGGATTATGTGAATATTGGAGGTCCATTCTTCATGGTCTGCATAACTGGGGGCATGGAGGGCGTGTCTTTTACTTACATACGTTGTTTGTCTCAGAAAATTAGGAGGTCCACCAATGGGGACATCTGTTCCAAGGACAATTATCTAAGAGAAGAATTTTGGTTGATTTCCTCCCCCTTCCTGTTGTGTCTCTGGGACAGGAAGTAGAGGGAAATGCCCCTAATGGTAGACAGACAGCAAAGACATAAACTAGGGGGCTTTATGAATCCCTCCTGTGTGATTTCAGTGAATATCATATCCATGTAGTTAGTTTCTAAGCCTATTAAACATCTGAGGGAGACATATGGAGTCATAGCAAACACACATACACACTCGGCATGAAAAGTCAATAAACTGCGAGGAAACTCCAATTTAACGAAAACCCGTCTGCCGCTTTTAGGTGCAGAAACGTCTCTCCTGAGCCACAAATACTTTTAGCAGCACGGAAAAGCAGCGAGAAATCAGCGAATTATTACTACGTAGGGCGTTGGTATTGTGCCGCCTCTGAGACCAAACACCAGAGAATCGGTGTCATTTACTGCATTAAGTGCCGCGCTGGCAAAGGTCCAGCGTGTTGTTTCTGTGTTTGTCGGAGAAGAATGTTGTCAAAGAGACGCGGTCAGGAGCATGTTATATCAACTCCTTTCAGGGTTCAGCAAAAAAATAAAAGTTGTGTTCTAAAAAATAAACAAAAGAGAGAAAAAAAAGGAACAAAAACCCGACACAATGAAACATAAAAGAGACAATAAAAGCTTTTCTCAGTCATGGATTTTTACCATTATGCTGCCTCATTCTCGCACTTTTTTGTTAAATTAATCCTTTTAGGCCGAAAGATTAGTTAAAACCCCCCAAATATTATATATTTTCTGAAAGCAGAGATCCTGGGGAATAAAATTATGGTATTGTTTATGTCATAACTAGTGCAATTTTTTTTAAAAAAAATACACTAAAGTAGAGCAGCACGATTATTTGTAAAAAATCTCTTATACGATCTTAATCCGGAATTTCCAGGATTCAATGTAACAAGTACAGAGCCGTTCTCTGCTCAGAGCTGCAAAAAAAAAGCCGGTGTGGTGTTTCGTCGCCTGCAGACACCCGCTACCAGGTCGCCTAATCTGACAGAACACCTGCAGTCAGAAGAAGACAGCAGACATCTTACTACACCCAGGTACGTCTTTAATTTAACAGGCATTTTATCAATGAATAAGCATATAATGTACCAACATGGCCTCAGCCACCTTCCTACTGCTGGGTGTACCAACATGGCCTCTGCCACCTTTCTACTGCTGGGTGTACCAACATGGCCTCCACCACCTTCCTACTGCTGGGTGTACCAACATGGCCTCCACCACCTTCCTACTGCTGGGTGTACCAACATGGCCTCCGCCACCTTCCTGCTGCTGGGTGTACCAACATGGCCTCCGCCACCTTCCTACTGCTCGGTGTACCAACATGGCCTCCGCTACCTTTCTACTGCTGGGTGTACCAACATGGCCTCCGCCACCTTCCTACTGCTGGGTGTACCAACATGGCCTCCGCCACCTTCCTACTGCTCGGTGTACCAACATGGCCTCCGCTACCTTTCTACTGCTGGGTGTACCAACATGGCCTCCGCCACCTTCCTACTGCTGGGTGTACCAACATGGCCTCCGCCACCTTTCTACTGCTGGGTGTACCAACATGGCCTCCGCCACCTTCCTACTGCTGGGTGTACCAACATGGCCTCCACCACCTTCCTACTGCTCGGTGTACCAACATGGCCTCCGCCACCTTCCTACTGCTGGGTGTACCAACATGGCCTCCGCCACCTTCCTACTGCTCGGTGTACCAACATGGCCTCCGCTACCTTTCTACTGCTGGGTGTACCAACATGGCCTCCGCTACCTTTCTACTGCTGGGTGTACCAACATGGCCTCTGCGACTTTCCTACTGCTGGGTGTACCAACATGGCCTCCCCCACCTTCCTACTGCTGGGTGCATGAAGGGGGTCCAGAACTGTTAGGGGGGTGTCTGTGTAACAAACTGTGGGGGGCGGTGTAATGTAAAGGGGCCCAGAGGTGCAGGGTGCTGTGTAATGTAAAGGGGCCCAGAGGTGCGGGGGCTGTGTAATGTAAAGGGGCCCAGAGGTGTGGGGGCTGTGTAATGTAAAGGGGTTCAGAGGCACAGGGTGCAGGAACCCTACATCCCATCACTAACCGCCGCCGCGCCCCCCCCCCCCCCCTCGGACTGCTCAGTCTAAAATGCCCGGGCTTATTTTTTGTCCCAGTCCGGACCTGGGCAGTGCCGTATCGCAAAAAATGGCCTGGTCATAAAAGGGGGGTAAATCTTTCGGAATGGCAAAGTTTTTGCCTAATAAACAACAGGTCCATGGAAGAAATGTAACCGTTTCTCTGTCCCGTAGGGGGTGAAGAGCTGTGGGAGAGGAAGCTCATCCCCGGTTGCGTCCCCCGGAGTCCGGTGGTAATAAGTAGAGAGGACGCAGTAATGCCATATTTTCTTCGCCCCCCCCCCCTCCCCCCACAGTAACAATGAGAAGAAGTCAGTAAACGTGGAATTCTATTGGATGTGAAGCAATCTTTGTCACATTTCCTCGCAGTCATGCGTTTGCGCTCTTCTCCCGGACGCCGCGGGAAGAAACAAAACGGATCGGAGTCGTTTGCCGAAAGACAAAGCTTTTCCTGATTAATGGCGAGGAACCGGACGGCGGTAATTTGCTCCGAGACAAAGCTGATCCTGATAATGAGGCCGATGCCCGGGAGAGGAATTGATAGGACGCTCCTGAGAAAAAAAACGGCGTCTGAGGCTTCGCTGCGCGCTGCATGGGTCCCCCGGAGTCTTCGCAACGCTCCTGTTCATTTTATTTCTCCTTGTTTGGGAATTCAGCAAAAAAAAAAAAAATTTTACAGATGGAAAGTTCCTTTCATATCATAAAAATCTCCAGATTCCTGAGTTTGTGCGACCCGGACAAGAAGTGCGATTCTTCCTCTGTTATGTGTACTTCCCATATCGTCAGCGCCACCTAGTGGCCGCAAGATGTTTGTATCTTTCTGATTGAGGCATTTTGTGGGGAACATATCATGGCCACTAGGTGGCGCCGATGATATTGGAACTCCACAGATTAGAGAAGATTTTTCATCACGATTGTGTAAATGTCTTATCCACACAGTGCAGATTTTATACCTACAGACCCGACGATAACCTTCTCTTATGTGTTACACCCGACCAAACAAGGGGAGAATCTGATCAATGTTTATAAACAATGTTACTTTGTATCTCTCTATCTCCCGTCTGATCAATGTTTATAAACAATGTTACTTTGTATCTCTCTATCTCCCGTCTGATCAATGTTTATAAACAATGTTACTTTGTATCTCTCTATCTCCCGTCTGATCAATGTTTATAAACAATGTTACTTTGTATCTCTATCTCCCGTCTGATCAATGTTTATAAACAATGGCCCAGATTCAGGTAGGGGCGCGCACTGATACGGCAGCGCAGCGTATCGTTTTAACGCTACGCCTCTGTAAATTACCTGCGCTACGCTTCATTCACGAAGCAGTAGCTCCGTAATTTGCGCGGGCGCTCCGTAAAGCTGGCCGGCGTAAGCGCGCGTAATTTAAATGATCCCGTAGGCGGCGTGGATCATTTAAATTAGGCGCAATCCCGAGCCGAACGTAGTGCGCATGCTCCGTCGGGAAACTTTCCCAACGTGCATTGCGGTAAATGACGTCGCAAGGACGTCATTTGCTTCAACGTGAACGTAAATGGCGTCCAGTGCCATTCACGATTCACTTACGCAAACGACGTAATTTTCAAAAATCGCGACGCGGGAACGACGGGTATACTTAGCATTGGCTGCCCCTGCTAATAGCATGAGCAGCCTTACGCAAAAAACGACGAACGCAAACGACGTGAAATGCGAACGCCGGGCGCGCGTACGGTTGTGAATCGGCGTGAGTATGCAATTTGCATACTCTACGCTGACCACTACGGGAACGCCACCTAGCGGCCAGCGTAAGAATGCAGCCTACGATACGACGGCATAAGAGCCTTATGCCACGCATATCTTAGGCTGCAGTCGGCGTATCGAGCTTCCTGAATACAGAAAAGTCGATACACCGGCGCAACTAAGCAATTACGCTGCGTATCTATGGATACGCAGACGCAATTGCTTACTGAATCCACCCCAGTGTTTATAAACAATGTTACTTTGTATCTCTCTATCTCCCATGCAGTTTGGCACGATTTTGACTCATGGTGCCTGCTGTACTTTTTGCGTGTTCCCACGCATTCGCCAGCTCATTGAAATTAATGGGCTGCCAAAAACACGTCGCACAGGAAAGCCCAAATAAACTCGCTCGCCCAGACGCACCTGAATAACGTGAATGAGCCACCAGGGGATTAAAACCTCCCAAACTCCGCCCATAATAGGAATTACTAAGTACAGAATATAGGAACAGCGCAATGAATATTCGCCAAATCACTCCGCATTCTATCTTCTGATGAAGAAAACTGATATTTTATATTCCTTCCATTGATCGCCGCCATGCGAGCGCCTGATTCGTCCTTCCATTGATCGCCGCCATGCGAGCGCCTGATTCGTCCTTTCATTGATCGCCGCCATGCGAGCGCCTGATTCGTCCTTCCATTGATCGCCGCCATGCGAGCGCCTGATTCGTTCTTCCATTGATCGCCGCCATGCGAGCGCCTGATTCGTCCTTCCATTGATCACCGCCATATGAGCGCCTGATTCGTCTTTCCATTGATCACCGCCATACGAGCGCCTGATTCGTCTTTCCATTGATCGCCGCCATACGAGCGCCTGATTCGTCCTTCCATTGATCGCCGCCATGCGAGCGCCTGATTGTCCTTCCATTGATCGCCGCCATACGAGGCCCTGATTCGTCCTTCCATTGATCACCGCCATACGAGGCCCTGATTCGTCTTTCCATTGATCGCTGCCATACGAGCGCCTGATTCATCCTTCCATTGATCGCCGCCATGCGAGCGCCTGATTCGTCTTTCCATTGATCGCCGCCATGCGAGCGCCTGATTCGTCTTTCCATTGATCGCCGCATGCGAGTGCCTGATTCGTCCTTCCATTGATCGCTGCCATACGAGCGCCTGATTCATCCTTCCATTGATCGCCGCCATACGAGGCCCTGATTCGTCCTTTCATTGATCGCCGCCATGCGAGCGCCTGATTCGTCCTTTCATTGATCGCCGCCATACGAGCGCCTGATTCGTCCTTCCATTGATCGCTGCCATACGAGCGCCTCATTCGTCCTTCCATTGATCGCCACCATGCGAGCGCCTGATTCGTCCTTCCATCGATCGCCGCCATACGAGGCCCTGATTCGTCCTTTCATTGATCGCCGCCATATGAGCGCCTGATTCGTCCTTTCATTGATCGCCGCCATACGAGCGCCTGATTCGTCCTTCCATTGATCGCCGCCATACGAGCGCCTGATTCGTCCTTCCATTGATCGCCGCCATACGAGCGCCTGATTCGTCCTTCCATTGATCGCCGCCATACGAGCGCCTGATTCGTCCTTTCATTGATCGCCGCCATGCGAGCGCCTGATTCGTCCTTCCATTGATCGCCGCCATGCGAGCGCCTGATTCGTCCTTCCATTGATCACCGCCATATGAGCGCCTGATTCGTCTTTCCATTGATCGCCGCCATACGAGCGCCTGATTCGTCCTTCCATTGATCGCCGCCATACGAGGCCCTGATTCGTCCTTCCATTGATCGCCACCATACGAGCGCCTGATTCGTTCTTCCATTGATCACCGCCATATGAGCGCCTGATTCGTCTTTCCATTGATCGCCGCCATACGAGCGCCTGATTCGTCTTTCCATTGATCGCCGCCATACGAGCGCCTGATTCGTCTTTCCATTGATCGCCGCATGCGAGCGCCTGATTCGTCCTTCCATTCATCGCCGCCATGCGAGCGCCCGATTCATCCTTCCATTGATCGCCGCCATGCGAGCGCCTGATTCGTCCTTCCATTGATCGCTGCCATACGAGCGCCTGATTCATCCTTCCATTGATCGCCGCCATACGAGGCCCTGATTCGTCCTTCCATTGATCGCCGCCATGCGAGCGCCTGATTCGTCCTTTCATTGATCGCCGCCATACGAGCGCCTGATTCGTCCTTCCATTGATCGCTGCCATACGAGCGCCTCATTCGTCCTTCCATTGATCGCCACCATGCGAGCGCCTGATTCGTCCTTCCATCGATCGCCGCCATACGAGGCCCTGATTCGTCCTTTCATTGATCGCCGCCATACGAGCGCCTGATTCGTTCTTCCATTGATCACCGCCATACGAGCGCCTGATTCGTTCTTCCATTGATCACCGCCATATGAGCGCCTGATTCGTCTTTCCATTGATCGCCGCCATACGAGCGCCTGATTCGTCTTTCCATTGATCGCCGCCATACGAGCGCCTGATTCGTCCTTCCATTGATCGCCGCCATGCGAGCGCCTGATTGTCCTTCCATTGATCGCCGCCATACGAGGCCCTGATTCGTCCTTCCATTGATCGCCGCCATACGAGGCCCTGATTCGTCCTTCCATTGATCGCCACCATACGAGCGCCTGATTCGTTCTTCCATTGATCACCGCCATATGAGCGCCTGATTCGTCTTTCCATTGATCGCCGCCATACGAGCGCCTGATTCGTCTTTCCATTGATCGCCGCCATACGAGCGCCTGATTCGTCCTTCCATTGATCGCCGCCATACGAGCGCCTGATTCGTCTTTCCATTGATCGCCGCATGCGAGCGCCTGATTCGTCCTTCCATTGATCGCCGCCATGCGAGCGCCCGATTCATCCTTCCATTGATCGCCGCCATGCGAGCGCCTGATTCGTCCTTCCATTGATCGCTGCCATACGAGCGCCTGATTCATCCTTCCATTGATCGCCGCCATACGAGCGCCTGATTCGTCCTTCCATTGATCGCTGCCATACGAGCGCCTGATTTATCCTTCCATTGATCGCCGCCATACGAGTGCCTGATTCGTCCTTCCATTCATCGCCGCCATGCGAGCGCCGAATTCATCCTTCCATTGATCGCTGCCATACGAGCGCCTGATTCGTCCTTTCATTGATCGCTGCCATGCGAGCGCCGGATTCGTCCTTCCATTGATCGCTGCCATGCGAGCGCCTGATTCGTCCTTCCATTGATCGCCGCCATACGAGGCCCTGATTCGTCCTTTCATTGATCGCCGCCATGCGAGCGCCTGATTCGTCCTTTCATTGATCGCCGCCATACGAGCGCCTGATTCGTCCTTCCATTGATCGCTGCCATACGAGCGCCTCATTCGTCCTTCCATTGATCGCCACCATGCGAGCGCCTGATTCGTCCTTCCATCGATCGCCGCCATACGAGGCCCTGATTCGTCCTTTCATTGATCGCCGCCATATGAGCGCCTGATTCGTCCTTTCATTGATCGCCGCCATACGAGCGCCTGATTCGTCCTTCCATTGATCGCCGCCATACGAGCGCCTGATTCGTCCTTCCATTGATCGCCACCATACGAGCGCCTGATTCGTCCTTCCATTGATCGCCGCCATACGAGGCCCTGATTCGTCCTTTCATTGATCGCCGCCATATGAGCGCCTGATTCGTCCTTTCATTGATCGCCGCCATACGAGCGCCTGATTCGTCCTTCCATTGATCGCCGCCATACGAGCGCCTGATTCGTCCTTCCATTGATCGCCGCCATACGAGCGCCTGATTCGTCCTTCCATTGATCGCCGCCATATGAGCGCCTGATTCGTCCTTCCATTGATCGCCGCCATGCGAGCGCCTGATTCGTCCTTCCATTGATCGCCGCCATGCGAGCGCCTGATTCGTTCTTCCATTGATCACCGCCATATGAGCGCCTGATTCGTCTTTCCATTGATCGCCGCCATACGAGCGCCTGATTCGTCCTTCCATTGATCGCCGCCATGCGAGCGCCTGATTGTCCTTCCATTGATCGCCGCCATACGAGGCCCTGATTCGTCCTTCCATTGATCGCCACCATACGAGCGCCTGATTCGTTCTTCCATTGATCACCGCCATATGAGCGCCTGATTCGTCTTTCCATTGATCGCCGCCATACGAGCGCCTGATTCGTCTTTCCATTGATCGCCGCCATACGAGCGCCTGATTCGTCTTTCCATTGATCGCCGCATGCGAGCGCCTGATTCGTCCTTCCATTCATCGCCGCCATGCGAGCGCCCGATTCATCCTTCCATTGATCGCCGCCATGCGAGCGCCTGATTCGTCCTTCCATTGATCGCTGCCATACGAGCGCCTGATTCATCCTTCCATTGATCGCCGCCATACGAGGCCCTGATTCGTCCTTCCATTGATCGCCACCATACGAGCGCCTGATTCGTTCTTCCATTGATCACCGCCATATGAGCGCCTGATTCGTCTTTCCATTGATCGCCGCCATACGAGCGCCTGATTCGTCTTTCCATTGATCGCCGCCATACGAGCGCCTGATTCGTCTTTCCATTGATCGCCGCATGCGAGCGCCTGATTCGTCCTTCCATTCATCGCCGCCATGCGAGCGCCCGATTCATCCTTCCATTGATCGCCGCCATGCGAGCGCCTGATTCGTCCTTCCATTGATCGCTGCCATACGAGCGCCTGATTCATCCTTCCATTGATCGCCGCCATACGAGGCCCTGATTCGTCCTTCCATTGATCGCCGCCATGCGAGCGCCTGATTCGTCCTTTCATTGATCGCCGCCATACGAGCGCCTGATTCGTCCTTCCATTGATCGCTGCCATACGAGCGCCTCATTCATCCTTCCATTGATCGCCACCATGCGAGCGCCTGATTCGTCCTTCCATCGATCGCCGCCATACGAGGCCCTGATTCGTCCTTCCATTGATCGCCGCCATGCGAGCGCCTGATTGTCCTTCCATTGATCGCCGCCATACGAGGCCCTGATTCGTCCTTCCATTGATCGCCGCCATACGAGGCCCTGATTCGTCCTTCCATTGATCGCCACCATACGAGCGCCTGATTCATCCTTCCATTGATCGCCGCCATACGAGCGCCTGATTCATCCTTCCATTGATCACCGCCATACGAGCGCCTGATTCGTTCTTCCATTGATCACCGCCATATGAGCGCCTGATTCGTCTTTCCATTGATCGCCGCCATACGAGCGCCTGATTCGTCTTTCCATTGATCGCCGCCATACGAGCGCCTGATTCGTCCTTCCATTGATCGCCGCCATGCGAGCGCCTGATTGTCCTTCCATTGATCGCCGCCATACGAGGCCCTGATTCGTCCTTCCATTGATCGCCGCCATACGAGGCCCTGATTCGTCCTTCCATTGATCGCCACCATACGAGCGCCTGATTCGTTCTTTCATTGATCACCGCCATATGAGCGCCTGATTCGTCTTTCCATTGATCGCCGCCATACGAGCGCCTGATTCGTCTTTCCATTGATCGCCGCCATACGAGCGCCTGATTCGTCCTTCCATTGATCGCCGCCATACGAGCGCCTGATTCGTCTTTCCATTGATCGCCGCATGCGAGCGCCTGATTCGTCCTTCCATTGATCGCCGCCATGCGAGCGCCCGATTCATCCTTCCATTGATCGCCGCCATGCGAGCGCCTGATTCGTCCTTCCATTGATCGCTGCCATACGAGCGCCTGATTCATCCTTCCATTGATCGCCGCCATACGAGCGCCTGATTCGTCCTTCCATTGATCGCCGCCATGCGAGCGCCTGATTGTCCTTCCATTGATCGCCGCCATACGAGGCCCTGATTCGTCCTTCCATTGATCGCCACCATACGAGCGCCTGATTCGTTCTTCCATTGATCACCGCCATATGAGCGCCTGATTCGTCTTTCCATTGATCGCCGCCATACAAGCGCCTGATTCGTCCTTCCATTGATCGCCGCCATGCGAGCGCCCGATTCATCCTTCCATTGATCGCCGCCATGCGAGCGCCTGATTCGTCCTTCCATTGATCGCTGCCATACGAGCGCCTGATTCGTCCTTCCATTGATCGCCGCCATACGAGCGCCTGATTCGTCCTTCCATTCATCGCCGCCATGCGAGCGCCGAATTCATCCTTCCATTGATCGCTGCCATACGAGCGCCTAATTCGTCCTTTCATTGATCGCTGCCATGCGAGCGCCGGATTCGTCCTTCCATTGATCGCTGCCATGCGAGCGCCTGATTCGTCCTTCCATTGATCGCCGCCATACGAGGCCCTGATTCGTCCTTTCATTGATCGCCGCCATGCGAGCGCCTGATTCGTCCTTTCATTGATCGCCGCCATACGAGCGCCTGATTCGTCCTTCCATTGATCGCTGCCATACGAGCGCCTCATTCGTCCTTCCATTGATCGCCACCATGCGAGCGCCTGATTCGTCCTTCCATCGATCGCCGCCATACGAGGCCCTGATTCGTCCTTTCATTGATCGCCGCCATATGAGCGCCTGATTCGTCCTTTCATTGATCGCCGCCATACGAGCGCCTGATTCGTCCTTCCATTGATCGCCGCCATACGAGCGCCTGATTCGTCCTTCCATTGATCGCCACCATACGAGCGCCTGATTCGTCCTTCCATTGATCGCCGCCATATGAGCGCCTGATTCGTCCTTTCATTGATCGCCGCCATGCGAGCGCATGATTCGTCCTTCCATTGATCGCCGCCATACGAGCGCCTGATTCGTCCTTCCATTGATCGCCGCCATACGAGCGCCTGATTCGTCCTTCCATTGATCGCCACCATGCGAGCGCCCGATTCGTCCTTCCATTGATCGCCACCATGCGAGCGCCTGATTCGTCCTTCCATTGATCGCCACCATGCGAGCGCCCGATTCGTCCTTCCATTGATCGCCACCATGCGAGCGCATGATTCGTCCTTCCATTGATCGCCGCCATACGAGCGCCTGATTCATCCTTCCATTGATCGCTGCCATGCAAGCGCCTGATTCGTCCTTCCATTGATCGCCGCCATACGAGCGCCTGATTCGTCCTTCCATTCATCGCCGCCATGCGAGCGCCGGATTCGTCCTTCCATTGATCGCTGCCATACGAGCGCCGGATTCGTCCTTCCATTGATTGCTGCCATACGAGCGCCTGATTCGTCCTTCCATTGATCGCCGCCATGCGAGCGCCTGATTCGTCCTTCCATTGATCGCCGCCATACGAGCGCCTGATTCGTCCTTCCATTCATCGCCGCCATGCGAGCGCCGGATTCGTCCTTCCATTGATCGCTGCCATACGAGCGCCGGATTTGTCCTTCCATTGATCGCTGCCATACGAGCGCCTGATTCGTCCTTCCATTGATCGCCGCCATACGAGCGCCTGATTCGTCCTTCCATTGATCGCTGCCATACGAGCGCCTGATTTGTCCTTTTATTGATCGCTGCCATACGAGCGCCTGATTTGTCCTTTTATTGATCGCCGCCATGCGAGCGCCGGATTCATCCTTCCATTGATCGCTGCCATACGAGCGCCTGATTCGTCCTTCCATTCATCGCCGCCATGCGAGCGCCGGATTCGTCCTTCCATTGATTGCTGCCATACGAGCGCCTGATTCGTCCTTCCATTGATCGCCGCCATACAAGCGCCTGATTCGTCCTTCCATTGATCGCCGTCATGCGAGCGCCTGATTCGTCCTTCCATTGATCGCCGCCATACAAGAGCCTGATTCGTCCTTCCATTGATCGCCGCCATGCGAGCGCCTGATTCGTCCTTCCATTGATCATCGCCATGCGAGCGCCTGATTCGTCCTTTCATTGATCGCCGCCATGCGAGCGCCTGATTCGTCCTTCCATTGATCGCCGCCATACGAGCGCCTGATTCATCCTTACATTGATCGCCGCCATGCAAGCGCCTGATTCGTCTTTCCATTGATCGCCGCCATATGAGCGCCTGATTCGTCCTTCCATTGATCGCCGCCATGCGAGCGCCTGATTCATCCTTCCATTGATCGCCGCCATGCGAGCGCCTGATTCGTCCTTCCATTGATCGCCGCCATACGAGCGCTTGATTCGTCCTTTCATTGATCGCTGCCATGCGAGCGTCTGATTCGTCCTTCCATTGATCGCCGCCATACGAGCGCTTGATTCGTCCTTCCATTGATCGCCGCCATGCGAGCGCCCGATTCGTCCTTCCATTGATCGCCGCCATACGAGCGCCCGATTCGTCCTTCCATTGATCGCCGCCATACAAGCGCCTGATTCGTCCTTCCATTGATCGCTGTCATGCGAGCGCCTGATACGTCCTTCCATCGTTGTCCTCTGACATCACACGACTTCCTCCAATTAAAGTCTACGGACGTTCTTCCTTTTCTTACATTTCGCCGCCGTTCTCGCGCTCGCCGACATTGAAAATAACAGAGTTGTAAAAGAAAAGTGTTACTATTATGACTTGATGTATCAATTTAATTTTGCGATGACATTTTCAGTCACCGCGAGACGATCCCGAGGGAAATCTGCGCTCTTCTGTGTCAGGCGGTGATCTATGTGGAGAATTACGGAGGATTCGGAACCAAGCGCGTTCTTGTATTTCCTCGGAAGGTCTCCGGCCCTCCTCTAGGAAAAGATCGGAAATGATTGTCTGCATTGTCGACGAGGATTCTGAACAAGTTGCACCGCGCTCCCAGCGCTAGCGAGATCGGAATTCTATTTTTTATTTAAAGCGGTAATAAACTCCACCATTTTCTTTTTTCTTCTATGGGCCCCTGGGTGGTGCTAGTATACATCACTATATTACCAAAAGTATTGGGACGCCTGCACATGAACTTTAATGGCCTCCCAGTCTTAGTCCGGAGGGTTCAATATTGAGTTGGCTCCGCCCTTTGCAGCTATGACAGCTTCACCTAATCTGGGAAGGCTTTCCACAAGGTTTAGGGGTGTGTCTATGGGAAGGCCGTCCACAAGGTTTAGGAGGGTGTCTATGGGAAGGCTGTCCACAAGGTTTAGGGGTGTGTCTATGGGAAGGCCGTCCACAAGGTTTAGGGGTGTGTCTATGGGAAGGCCGTCCACAAGGTTTAGGGGTGTGTCTATGGGAAGGCCGTCCACAAGGTTTAGGGGTGTGTTTATGGGAAGGCCGTCCACAAGGTTTAGGGGTGTGTTTATGGGAAGGCCGTCCACAAGGTTTAGGGGTGTGTCTATGGGAAGGCCGTCCACAAGGTTTAGGGGTGTGTTTTTGGGAAGGCCGTCCACAAGGTTTAGGGGGTGTCTATGGGAAGGCCTTCCACAAGGTTTAGGAGGGTGTGTCTATGGGAAGGCCATCCACAAGGTTTAGGGGTGTGTCTATGGGAAGGCCGTCCACAAGGTTTAGGGGTGTGTCTATGGGAAGGCAGTCCACAAGGTTTAGGAGTGTGTCTATGGGAAGGCCGTCCACAAGGTTTAGGGGTGTGTCTATGGGAAGGCCGTCCACAAGGTTTAGGGGTGTGTCTATGGGAAGGCCGTCCACAAGGTTTAGGGGTGTGTCTATGGGAAGGCCGTCCACAAGGTTTAGGGGTGTGTCTATGGGAAGGCCGTCCACAAGGTTTAGGGGTGTGTCTATGGGAAGGCCATCCACAAGGTTTAGGGGGGTGTCTATGGGAAGACTGTCCACAAGGTTTAGGGGGTGTGTCTATGGGAAGACTGTCCACAAGGTTTAGGGGTGTGTCTATGGGAAGGTGGTCCACAAGGTTTAGGGGCGTGTCTATGGGAAGGCCGTCCACAAGGTTTAGGGGTGTGTCTATGGGAAGGCCGTCCACAAGGTTTAGGGGTGTGTCTATGGGAAGGCCGTCCACAAGGTTTAGGAGGGTGTCTATGGGAAGGCAGTCCACAAGGTTTAGGGGTGTGTCTATGGGAAGGCCGTCCACAAGGTTTAGGAGGGTGTCTATGGGAAGGCGGTCCACAAGGTTTAGGGGCGTGTCTATGGGAAGGCCGTCCACAAGGTTTAGGGGTGTGTCTATGGGAAGGCCGTCCACAAGGTTTAGGGGTGTGTCTATGGGAAGGCCGTCCACAAGGTTTAGGGGTGTGTCTATGGGAAGGCCGTCCACAAGGTTTAGGGGTGTGTCTATGGGAAGGCGGTCCACAAGGTTTAGGAGGGTGTCTATGGGAAGGCAGTCCACAAGGTTTAGGGGTGTGTCTATGGGAAGGCCGTCCACAAGGTTTAGGAGGGTGTCTATGGGAAGGCGGTCCACAAGGTTTAGGGGCGTGTCTATGGGAAGGCCGTCCACAAGGTTTAGGGGTGTGTCTATGGGAAGGCAGTCCACAAGGTTTAGGGGTGTGTCTATGGGAAGGCCGTCCACAAGGTTTAGGGGTGTGTCTATGGGAAGGCGGTCCACAAGGTTTAGGGGTGTGTCTATGGGAAGGCCGTCCACAAGGTTTAGGGGTGTGTCTATGGGAAGGCCATCCACAAGTTTTAGGGGTGTGTCTATGGGAAGGCAGTCCACAAGGTTTAGGGGTGTGTCTATGGGAAGGCCGTCCACAAGGTTTAGGGGTGTGTCTATGGGAAGGCGGTCCACAAGGTTTAGGGGTGTGTCTATGGGAAGGCCATCCACAAGGTTTAGGAGGGTGTCTATGGGAATGTTTGACCGTTCATCCAGAAGAGCATTTGTGAGGTCAGGCACTGATTGGATGAGAAAGCCAGTCTCCGCTCTAATTCATCCCAAAGGTGTTCTATCGGGTTGAAGTCAGGACTCTGTGCAGGCCGGTCAATTTCCTCCACCCCAAACTCGCTCCTCCATGTCTTTATGGACCTTACTTTGTGGTCTGGTGGGCAGTCATGTTGGAAACAAGAAGGGGCCGTCCCCAAACTCCTCCCACAAAGTTGGGAGCAGGAAATTGTCCAAAATGTCTTGGTATGCTGACACCTGGAAAATTCACTGGAACTAGGGGGCCAAGCCCAACCCCTGAAAAATACCCCCACCATAATCTATACTGCAAGCTGCTCCACGGTCCCCAGCTGTGAACCTATAGACTGTTCCAGTCTAGACTGACTATACTACAAGCTGCTTCACGGTCCCCAGCTGTGAACCTATAACCCAGAGCTTTGAGTAAAAGATGATAGCGCTGGAACCCAGTGACGGGACAAGGTCACCTAGAGCCCAGGGCGTACATGCCAAATTGCACTAGCAATTGCAAATCCTCTCACTCCCCATATGCCCCCAGCACAATTCCTCCAACCCCCCCCCCCCCCCAAATACAAATCCTCTTCACCTCAAATTCCCCCTCTGAGCATAAATCCTCTCCCTCACTCCAAATCCCCGCCCCCAAGCACAAATTCTCCCCAATCCCCCATTTTAGCACTAACCCCCCCCCCCCCCTCAAAAATATCCTCTTCCTGCAAAATACCTCTAATCCTCCCTGCTAGCACAAATCCACCCCCACCCCCCCAAAACAGAAATCCTCTCCTAGCACAAACACCGGACCCCCCCCCCACCCCCACCATATTACCTTTTCTAGCACAAAACCCCCCACCCCAAAATTCCCCCTCCTAGCACTAATCTTCTTACCCCATCCGCCGTTCCAACACAAATCTCACTTCTAGCATGCCCCCCCCTAAATTTCCCCTCCTAGAACAATTCTTAGCCCCTGCAATCCCCCAAATCCCCCCTCCCAACACAAATCCCCCCTCATCCTCCCTGTGGCGACCTCCCACCCCCCACCTCACAGGATAGCACAGTGCCCAGGGCAGCTTCCCCTCCTGCCCACCCATTGTCCCAACCAGGGCCATCTTAATTTTATCATGGGCCCCTGGGCAAAGTATAAGTAGTATAAATAGTTGAATTAAACAGAAGGGCACAGTACAGGGGGAATGCAGAGAGGCACAGTACAGGGGGGAATGCAGAAGGGCACAGTACAGGGGGAATACAGAAGGGCACAGTACAGGGGGGAATGCAGAAGGGCACAGTACAGGGGGGAATACAGAAGGGCACAGTACAGGGGGGAATGCAGAAGGGCACAGTACAGGGGGAATGCAGAGGGGCACAGTACAGGGGGGAATACAGAAGGGCACAGTAAGGGGGGAATGCAGAAGGGCACAATACAGGGGGAATGCAGAGGGGCACAGTACAGGGGGAATACAGAAGGGCACAGTAAGGGGGGAATGCAGAAGGGCACAGTACAGGGGGGATGCAGAAGGGCACAGTACAGGGGAAATGCAGAAGGGCACAGTACAGGGGGAAATGCAGAAGGGCACAGTAAAGGGGGAATGCAGAAGGGCACAGTACAGGGGAAATGCAGAAGGGCACAGTACAGGGGGAATGCAGAGGGGCACAGTAAGGGGGGAATGCAGAAGGTCACAGTACAGGGGGAAATGCAGAAGGGCACAGTAAGGGGGGAATGCAGAAGGGCACAGTACAGGGGGAATGCAGAGGGGCACAGTAAGGGGGGAATGCAGAAGGTCACAGTACAGGGGGAAATGCAGAAGGGCACAGTAAGGGGGGAATGCAGAAGGGCACAGTACAGGGGGAATGCAGAGGGGCACAGTACAGGGGGGAATGCAGAAGGGCACCGTAAAGGGGGAATGCAGAAGGGCACAGTACAGGGGGAATGCAGAGGGGCACAGTACAGGGGGAATGCAGAAGGGCACAGTACAGGGGGGAATGCAGAAGGGCAGAGTACAGGGGGAATACAGAGAGGCACAGTACAGGGGGAATACAGAAGGGCACAGTACAGGGGGAATGCAGAAGGGCACAGTACAGGGGGAATGCAGAGAGGCACAGTACAGGGGGGAATGCAGAAGGGCACAGTACAGGGGGAATGCAGAGAGGCACAGTACAGGGGGGAATGCAGAAGGGCACAGTACAGGGGGAATGCAGAGGGGCACAGTACAGGGGGAATGCAGAGGGGCACAGTACAGGGGGAATGCAGAAGAGGCACAGTACAGGGGGGAATGCAGAAGGGCACAGTACAGGGGGAATGCAGAGGGGCACAGTACAGGGGGAATGCAGAGGGGCACAGTACAGGGGGAATGCAGAGGGGCACAGTACAGGGGGGAATGCAGAGGGGCACAGTACAGGGGGGATGCAGAAGGGCACAGTACAGGGGAAATGCAGAAGGGCACAGTACAGGGGGAATGCAGAAGGGCACAGTACAGGGGGAATGCAGAGGGGCACAGTACAGGGGGAATGCAGAGGGGCACAGTACAGGGGGGAATGCAGAGGGGCACAGTACAGGGGGGATGCAGAAGGGCACAGTACAGGGGAAATGCAGAAGGGCACAGTACAGGGGGAATGCAGAAGGGCACAGTACAGGGGGAATGCAGAGGGGCACAGTACAGGGGGAATGCAGAGGGGCACAGTAAGGGGGGAATGCAGAAGGGCACAGTACAGGGGGAATGCAGAGGGGCACAGTAAGGGGGGAATGCAGAAGGGCACAGTACAGGGGGAATACAGAAGGGCACAGTACAGGGGGAAATGCAGAGGGGCACCGTAAGGGGGGAATGCAGAAGGGCACAGTACAGGGGGAATACAGAAGGGCACAGTACAGGGGGAAATGCAGAAGGGCACAGTAAGGGGGGAATGCAGAAGAGCAAAGTACAGGGGGAATGCAGAGGGGCACAGTACAGGGGGAATACAGAAGGGCACAGTACAGGGGGAAATGCAGAAGGGCACAGTAAGGGGGGAATGCAGAAGGGCAAAGTACAGGGGGAATGCAGAGGGGCACAGTACAGGGGGGGAATACAGAAGGTCACAGTACAGGGGGAATGCAGAGGGGCACAGTACAAGGGGGAATGCAGAAGGTCACAGTACAGGGGGAATGCAGAGGGGCACAGTACAGGAGGAATACAGAAGGGCACAGTACAGGGGGAATGCAGAGGGGCACAGTACAGGGGGAATGCAGAAGGTCACAGTACAGGGGGAATGCAGAGGGGCACAGTACAGGGGGGAATGCAGAGGGGCACAGTACAGGGGGAATGCAGAGGGGCACAGTACAGGGGGGAATGCAGAGGGGCACAGTACAGGGGGGAATGCAGAGGGGCACAGTACAGGGGGGAATGCAGAAGGGCACAGTACAAGGGGAAATGCAGAGGGGCACAGTACAGGGGGGAATGCAGAGGGGCACAGTACAGGGGGAATGCAGAGGGGCACAGTAAGGGGGGAATGCAGAAGGTCACAGTACAGGGGGAATGCAGAGGGGCACAGTACAGGGGGGAATGCAGAGGGGCACAGTACAGGGGGGAATGCAGAAGGGCACAGTAAGGGGGGAATGCAGAAGGGCACAGTACAGGGGGAATGCAGAGGGGCACAGTACAGGGGGGAATGCAGAGGGGCACAGTACAGGGGGGAATGCAGAGGGGCACAGTACAGGGGGAATGCAGAGGGGCACAGTAAGGGGGGAATGCAGAAGGTCACAGTACAGGGGGAATGCAGAGGGGCACAGTACAGGGGGGAATACAGAAGGGAACAGTACAGGGGGGGAATACAGGAGGGCACAGTACAGGGGGAATGTAGAAGGGCACAGTACAGGGGGGAATGCAGAGGGGCACAGTAAGGGGGGAATGCAGAAGGTCACAGTACAGGGGGAATGCAGAAGGGCACAGTACAGGGGGAATGCAGAGGGGCACAGTACAGGGGGAATGCAGAGGGGCACAGTAAGGGGGGAATGCAGAAGGGCACAGTACAGGGGGAATGCAGAGGGGCACAGTAAGGGGGGAATGCAGAAGGGCACAGTACAGGGGGAATACAGAAGGGCACAGTACAGGGGGAAATGCAGAGGGGCACCGTAAGGGGGGAATGCAGAAGGGCACAGTACAGGGGGAATACAGAAGGGCACAGTACAGGGGGAAATGCAGAAGGGCACAGTAAGGGGGGAATGCAGAAGAGCAAAGTACAGGGGGAATACAGAAGGGCACAGTACAGGGGGAAATGCAGAAGGGCACAGTAAGGGGGGAATGCAGAAGGGCAAAGTACAGGGGGAATGCAGAGGGGCACAGTACAGGGGGGGAATACAGAAGGGCACAGTACAGGGGGAATGCAGAGGGGCACAGTACAAGGGGGAATGCAGAAGGTCACAGTACAGGGGGAATGCAGAGGGGCACAGTACAGGAGGAATACAGAAGGGCACAGTACAGGGGGAATGCAGAGGGGCACAGTACAGGGGGAATGCAGAAGGTCACAGTACAGGGGGAATGCAGAGGGGCACAGTACAGGGGGGAATGCAGAGGGGCACAGTACAGGGGGAAATGCAGAGGGGCACAGTACAGGGGGGAATGCAGAGGGGCACAGTACAGGGGGAATGCAGAGGGGCACAGTAAGGGGGGAATGCAGAAGGTCACAGTACAGGGGGAATGCAGAGGGGCACAGTACAGGGGGGAATGCAGAGGGGCACAGTACAGGGGGGAATGCAGAAGGGCACAGTAAGGGGGGAATGCAGAAGGGCACAGTACAGGGGGAATGCAGAGGGGCACAGTACAGGGGGGAATGCAGAGGGGCACAGTACAGGGGGGAATGCAGAGGGGCACAGTACAGGGGGAATGCAGAGGGGCACAGTAAGGGGGGAATGCAGAAGGTCACAGTACAGGGGGAATGCAGAGGGGCACAGTACAGGGGGGAATACAGAAGGGAACAGTACAGGGGGGGAATACAGAAGGGCACAGTACAGGGGGAATGTAGAAGGGCACAGTACAGGGGGGAATGCAGAGGGGCACAGTAAGGGGGGAATGCAGAAGGTCACAGTACAGGGGGAATGCAGAAGGGCACAGTACAGGGGGAATACAGAAGGGCAAAGTAAGGGGGAATACAGAAGGGCACAGTAAGGGGGGAATGCAGAAGGGCAAAGTACAGGGGGAATGCAGAAGGGCACAGTACAGGGGGGAATACAGAAGGGCACAGTAAGTGGGGAATACAGAAGGGCACAGTACATGGGGGGGGTCAGGAGGGCACAATACTGGGATTAGGAGGGCACAGTATAGGTTCTGGGACGCTTCTTGGGACACGACCATATCAGGACAGTTTAGTAAAAAGCAGCAAATCCGGGACAGTTGGCAAGTATGATGTAATGCAAGATTATTGTGGGGGCCCCCATGTACTTGGGGCCCCTGGGCAGTGCCCAGGTGTGCCCTTCCATTAAGATGGCTCAGGGGTGCCATTTATCTCATTCCCGCAGTTCAGCTTTAACTGAAAGGGAGAAAATCAGAGACGCTGATTTTTAGGGTTTACATGGACTGTAGTCAGGTTCTTCTACATCTTCCTGGAGTGCCGCCGCAGTCTATTCCCGGATAAATTGATACGAAGAAAATTTCCAATAAAACGTGAAGCAGCTACAACGCGACATCACCGACCCGCTTATATAAATATTGATTATGTGTTTAGCGTTTATGGCTGAGAAGGCCGGTTCATGCACATTGAACCCGACATCATAAAATAAATGTTCAGCTACTTGGAACGTGACTAATTCCTGGAGGAACGCCGTCACGGTAATAAGAAGTGCGCCAGTCTTGAGAAACGGGACCGTTTTACCTAAAGACAGAAGATATCCATCACACTTCAGGGAAGAAAATGTAAAGCTGCCATGTATTTCCTTTACATGTATGCTCCATAAATCTGGACGGAGCCTTCAGATCCTCGTGAGGTTGGCCCATTAACCAGTTAAGCCCCGGACCTTTAGGCAGCTAAATGCCCAAGCCAGGTTTTGCGATTCGGCACTGCGTCGCTTTAACTGACAATTGCGCGGTCGTGCGACGTGGCTCCCAAACAAAATTGGCGTCCTTTATTCCCCACAAATAGAGCTTTCTTTTGGTGGTATTTGATCACCTCTGCGTTTTTTATTTTTTGCGCTATAAACAAAAATAGAGCGCCAGTTTTGAAAAAAAATTCAATATTTTTTACTTTTTGCTATAATAAATATCCCCCAAAAACATATATAAAAAAAATGTTTTCCTCAGTTTAGGCCGATACGTATTCTTCTACCTATTTTTGGTAAAAAAAAACGCAATAAGCGTTTATCGATTGGTTTGCGCAAAATTGATAGCGTTTACAAAACAGGGGATAGTTTTATTGCATTTTTATTAATTATTTATTTTTACTACTAATGGCGGCGATCAGCGATTTTTTTTCGTGACTGCGACATTATGGCGGACAATTTTGACACATTTTTGGGACCATTGTCATTTTTACAGCAAAAAATGCATTAAAAATTGCATTGTTTATTGTGAAAATGACAATTGCAGTTTGGGAGTTAACCACAGGGGGCGCTGTAGGAGTTAGGGTTCACCTAGTGTGTGTTTACAACTGTAGGGGGGTGTGGCTGTAGGAGTGACGTCATCGATCGAGTCTCCCTATAAAAGGGATGACTCGATTGATGCAGCCGCCAGAGTGAAGCACGGGGAAGCCATGTTTACATACGACTCTCCCCGTTCTTCAGCTCCGGGGAGCGATCGCCAGGGGGCGGCTAGAAACGAATAGCCGCGCCCTCGTCCCGGATCGCTCCTCGCGGGTTTCCGACTGCTGCATGTAGCGGGGGGGTCCCGATCGGACCCCCGACCCGCGGAAATGCGGGGACGTACCTGTACGCCCATATGCCTGTAAGTGCCATTCTGTGGACGTATATATACATGCGGCGGGCGGCAACCGGTTAATGTGATGTACTCATACGAGGCGTCTGGAGTGTGTGGATGGCGGTGCTGGACTGATGGATTCAACGTTGTGTATTGATGGATAGATTTGTGGAGAACCACTTCCTTCTGGAGGCTCAATACCTAATGGAGGGACGTGGTCTTGGGTAGGGATGAGCCCCATGTTCGAGTCGAACATCGGGTGTCCGCCTGTTTACCGAATAGCGAACAATTTGCGATGTTCGTGCCAAATTCGAAAGCCGCGAAACACCCTTTAAAAGTCTATGGGAGAAATAAATATATATATATCCAAGGTGTTGCCATCAGGGCCGCCATCAGGAATTATGGGGCCCGGCACAGCTTCAGGCATGGGCCCCCTGGAGCAGAGAACCGGGGGGGGGGGGGATGCGGCCGCCCCTGAAATTGAGAAGCGGGGGGGGGGGGGGCCTTTACAAAGAAAGAAGAAATAAAGAAAAATATATATAAAAAAAAGGGGGGTAGCCATCCGGGGCCATCTGGGCCCTTTAATAAAAAGAAAAAAAAATATATAGATTTTGTTTTTAAAAAGGAGGGTTGCCATCTGGGGCCCTAGGGACCTCTGGGCCCTATATATATATATAAATTATTATTTATTTTTTATAAAAATAAATTACAAAAAAAGGGGGGTTGCCATCTGGGCCCTTTAATAATAATAATAATAAAAAAAGAAACCTCTGGGCCCTTTAATAAAAAATAAATAAAAACAAATATATATAAAAAATTAATTAAACATTTATAAAATAAAAAGGGGGAGTTTCCATCCAGGGCCCTGGGGACCTCTGGGCCCTTTAAAAAAATAATATATATATATATATATAAACAAAAAAAATAAAAATAAACATTTATAAAAAAAAAAATGGGGTTTGCCACATGGGGCCCTAGGGACCTCTGGGCCCTATATATATGTATATATATATATATATACAAATTATTATTATTTTTTATAAAAAGAAATTACAAAAAAAGGGGGGTTGCCATCTGGGACCTCTGGGCCCTTTAATAATAATAATAAAAAAATAAACCTCTGGGCCCTTTAATAAAAAATAAATACAAACAAATATATAAAAAAAATTTAATAGACATTTATATAAAAAAAAGGGGGAGTTTCCATCCAGGGCCCTGGGGACCTCTGGGCCATTTAAAAATATATATATATATATATAAAAATAAAAATAAACATTTATAAAAAAAAGGGGGGGGGGTTTGCCACATGGGGCCCTGGGGACCTCTGAGCCCTTTAATAAAAAAAACTTTTTTTTTATTTATTTTTTTAAAGGGGGTTGCCATCCGGGCCCCTGGGGACCTCCGCGCCCCTTACAGGTGTACTGCCTGTACCCACCCTGATGGCGGCCCTGGTTGCCATAAAAAAGTGTTTGGGGACCCTGGGAAATTTACAAATGTAGCAATTTAGAAATCGGATGAAAGGTTTAGCACTGAAAAACACTTTTTGAAAGAAAAAAAGTGCATTTTATATACAACTATAAAGATCAGACCAACATGAGGGACAAATGAGGAGGAAAGAGGGACAGAGGGACTTTGCTCGAAATCAGGGAGAGTCCTTCCAAATCCGGTACACTCCCTCCAAATCCGGGACAGTCCTTCCAAATCCGGTACACTCCCTCCAAATCCGGGACAGTCCTTCCAAATCCGGGACAGTCCTTCCAAATCCGGTACACTCCCTCCAAATCCGGGACAGTCCTTCCAAATCCGGGACAGTCCTTCCAAATCCGGGACACTCCCTCCAAATCCAGGACAGTCTTTGTAACGGTCAGGGGTTAACACCGTTTACTATATTCCATTCCACCAACCCACGACAGCTTATTGACACTCCACAATCCGGCAGACGAACGTGGCCCATACGGATTCCCCAGAAATGAGACACAAGCTCTGTTCTCTGGTTCAACAGGAATAAACACTTTAATGGTAAACTCAGGCTCTTTATATACAGTTAGCAACCAAATATGAACAATGACTCAACTCCACCCACAACATTATACAATACTTCCTAACGAGCCTCCAATACACGTCTTGGGTAGACTTTCTGGCACCAGTGGCACCGATATAATCCACATGAGCTAATTAGCTACAGCTGACAAGTCAGACATCATGACTCTGGCTCTTCTCACCTGCTATACAATACACATTTATCATCAATAGAAATTCACACAATACAGTGTCAATTAGCATCACACAATGAAAAGGTTTTTAGAAGCCAGACTAAGGTTAGTTTACATGACAGTAGCAGACGACATTAAACACCTTAACAGTCTGTGTTCCCACATTGAATGAATCCCTCTTTCTATTGACCTGTTGGGTTCAGAATCAACGACCTGTAATATTTCAGGATATCCTGCAATACATGAATTATCATTACTGTCCCATCTCATGTAATCTGAGATATCATTTCTCAGTCATCCTATGCCCCTATTGGAAATAGGATGACTTTAGACCCAAGAGCCATCGGTGAAGTTGACACAGGAGTACCCCACATCCTTCAAGAGCTTCTGGGTCCCACGGGCCATTCCGTTACAGTCCTTCCAAATCCGGGACAGTCCTTCCAAATTAGGGACGGTCCTTCCAAATCCGGGACGGTTAGGAGCTGTGCAAATCCAAGTGCAGGAAGAGGTATTAACCACTTAAGCCCCGGGCCTTTAGGCAGCTAAATGCCCAGGCCAGGTTTTGCGATTCGGCACTGCTTTGTTTTAACAGACAATTGCGCAGTCGTGCGACGTGGCTCCCAAATAAAATTGGCGTCCTTTTTTCCCCACAAATAGAGCTTTCTTTTGGTGGTATTTGATCACCTCTGCGGTTTTTATTTTTTGCGCTATAAACAAAAATAGAGCGACAATTTTGAAAAAAAAACAATATTTTACTTTTTGCTATAATAAATTTCCCCCAAAAACATATATAAAAAAAAAAATTTCCTCAGTTTAGTCCGATACGTATTCTTCTACCTATTTTTGGTGAAAAAAATCACAATAAGCGCTTATCGATTGGTTTGCGCAAAATTTATAGCGTTTACAAAATAGGGGATAGTTTTATTGCATTTTTATTATTTTTTTTTTTTTTTTACTACTAATGGCAGCGACCAGCGATTTTTTTCGTGACTGCGACATTATGGCGGACACTTCGGACACTTCTGACACATTTTTGGGACCATTGTCATTTTCACAGCAAAAAATGCATTAAAATTGCATTGTTTATTGTGAAAATTACAGTTGCAGTTTGGGAGTTAACCACAGGGGGGCGCTGTAGGAGTTAGGGTTCACCTAGTGTGTGTTTACGACTGTAGGGGGGTGTGGCTGTAGGTGTGACGTCATCGATCGAGTCTCCCTATATAAGGGATCACTCGATCGATGCAGCCGCCACAGTGAAGCACGGGGAAGCTGTGTTTACATACGACTATCCCCGTTCTTCAGCTCCGGGGAGCGATCGTGACGGAGCGGCTATAAATGAATAGCCGCGCCCTCGTCCCGGATCGCTCCCCGAGGGAATCCGCCCGCCGCACGCAGCGGGGGGGGGGGTCCCGATCGGACCCCCCACCCGCTAGAAGGCAAGGACGTATATATACGCCCATCTGCCTGTCCGTGCCATTCTGTGGATGTATATAGGCGTGCGGCGGGCGTTAAGGGGTTAAGGAGAGGCCTCAGGGCCTGATCTGGAATCATAGAGGTACAGGCAGTCCTGGGTTACCAAAAAGGTAGGTTCTGTAGGTTTGTTCTTAAGGTAAATGTGTATGCAAGTTGGAACATCTTTCAATTTTTTTGAATATCATAGAGAAGGGTTATCACCCCCGTAACGTTTGTTTTTCTGTCTGTTCCCCTGTTCAGAAGATTTCACCTCACTTTCTGTCCCTGTGACTTTTTGGGTTGCCGTGGAAACAGGGATTGGTGATAAAGGTCATCTTTTTCCCATATTAACTCTTACAGGAGTGAGTTGTTCTTTTCTAGGCGAGGATCGCCACTTCCTGCTTTCTCCCTCCGTTTGTAAGTATGAGTCACATGTAGGTAACTGGGGGACTGCCCATACTACGTACATAGGGGGGGGGGGCGCTGTTTTTGGTGCAAAAATTGGAGTTTTAGTTCCGTGTTGTGGTGCAGAAATTGGTACGTTGCACGCTTGGTGGCCTGCCCTGGTATGGGTGACTGGTCGTGGCAACCTGCTCCAAGTGCTGAGGGACGTCCTCCTGTAGTCCTCAGTTGGGTCGGGTTCAGGGACGTCCTCCTGTAGTCCTCGGTCGGGTCAGGTTCAGGGACGTCCTCCTGTAGTCCTCGGTTGGGTCGGGTTCAGGGACGTCCTCCTGTAGTCCTTGGTCGGGTCGGGTTCAGGGACGTCCTCCTGTAGTCCTCGGTCGAGTTCAGGGACGTCCTCCTGTAGTCCTCAGTCGGGTTGGGTCCGGTTCAGGGACGTCCTCCTGTAGTCCTCGGTCGGGTTCAGAAACGTCCTCCTGTAGTCCTCGGTCGGGTTCAGGGACGTCCTCGTGTAGTCCTCGGTCGAGTTCAGGGATGTCCTCCTGTAGTCCTCAGTCGGGTTGGGTCCGGTTCAGGGACGTCCTCCTGTAGTCCTCGGTCGGGTTCAGGGACGTCCTCCTGTAGTCCTCGGTTGGGTCGGGTTCAGGGACGTCCTCCTGTAGTCCTTGTCAGGTTGGGTCAGGTTTAGGGACCTCCTCCTGTACTCCTCGGTCGGGTCGGGTTCAGGGACGTCCTCCTGTAGTCCTCGGTCGGGTCAGGTTCAGGGACACCCTCCTGTAGTCCTCAGTCGGGTTGGGTCAGGTTCAGGGATGTCCTCCTGTAGTCCTCAGTCGGGTTGGGTCAGGTTCAGGGACGTCCTCCTGTAGTCCTCGGTCGGGTCGGGTTCAGGGACGTCCTCCTGTAGTCTTCGGTTGGGTCGGGTTCAGGGACGTCCTCGGTTGGGTCGGGTTCGGGGATGTCCTCCTGTAGTCCTCGTCAGGTTGGGTCAGGATCAGGGACCTTCTCCTGTAGTCCTTGGTCGGGTCGGGTTCAGGGATGTCCTCCTGTAGTCCTCGGTCGGGTTCAGGGACGTCCTCCTGTAGTCCTTGGTCGGGTCGGGTTCAGGGATGTCCTCCTGTAGTCCTCGGTCGGGTTCAGGGATGTCCTCCTGTAGTCCTCGGTCGGGTTCAGGGATGTCCTCCTGTAGTTCTCGGTCGGGTTCAGGGATGTCCTCCTGTAGTCCTCGGTCGGGTTCAGGGATGTCCTCCTGTAGTTCTCGGTCGGGTTCAGGGATGTCCTCCTGTAGTCCTCGGTCGGGTTCAGGGATGTCCTCCTGTAGTCCTCGGTCGGGTTCAGGGACCTCCTCCTGTAGTCCTCGGTCGGGTCGGGTTCAGGGATGTCCTCCTGTAGTCCTCGGTCGGGTCGGGTTCAGGGACGTCCTCGGGCGGGTCGGGTTCAGGGATGTCCTCCTGTAGTCCTCGGTCGGGTTCAGGGACGTCCTCCTGTAGTCTTCGGTCGGGTTCAGGGACGTCCTCCTGTAGTCTTCGGTTGGGTCAGGTTCAGGGACGCCCTCCTGTAGTCCTCGGTCGGGTCAGGTTCAGGGACGTCCTCCTGTAGTCCTCGGTCGGGTTCAGGGACGTCCTCCTGTAGTCCTCGGTCGGGTTCAGGGACGTCCTCCTGTAGTCTTCGGTCGGGTTCAGGGACGTCCTCCTGTAGTCTTCGGTTGGGTCAGGTTCAGGGACGCCCTCCTGTAGTCCTCGGTTGGGTCAGGTTCAGGGACGTCCTCCTGTAGTCCTCGGTCGGGTTCAGGGACGTCCTCCTGTAGTCCTCGGTCGGGTTCAGGGATGTCCTCCTGTAGTCCTCGGTCGGGTTCAGGGATGTCCTCCTGTAGTCCTCGGTCGGGTTCAGGGATGTCCTCCTGTAGTTCTCGGTCGGGTTCAGGGATGTCCTCCTGTAGTCCTCGGTCGGGTTCAGGGATGTCCTCCTGTAGTTCTCGGTCGGGTTCAGGGATGTCCTCCTGTAGTCCTCGGTCGGGTTCAGGGATGTCCTCCTGTAGTCCTCGGTCGGGTTCAGGGACCTCCTCCTGTAGTCCTCGGTCGGGTCGGGTTCAGGGATGTCCTCCTGTAGTCCTCGGTCGGGTCGGGTTCAGGGACGTCCTCGGGCGGGTCGGGTTCAGGGATGTCCTCCTGTAGTCCTCGGTCGGGTTCAGGGACGTCCTCCTGTAGTCTTCGGTCGGGTTCAGGGACGTCCTCCTGTAGTCTTCGGTTGGGTCAGGTTCAGGGACGCCCTCCTGTAGTCCTCGGTCGGGTCAGGTTCAGGGACGTCCTCCTGTAGTCCTCGGTCGGGTTCAGGGACGTCCTCCTGTAGTCCTCGGTCGGGTTCAGGGACGTCCTCCTGTAGTCTTCGGTCGGGTTCAGGGACGTCCTCCTGTAGTCTTCGGTTGGGTCAGGTTCAGGGACGCCCTCCTGTAGTCCTCGGTTGGGTCAGGTTCAGGGACGTCCTCCTGTAGTCCTCGGTCGGGTTCAGGGACGTCCTCCTGTAGTCCTCGGTCAGGTTCAGGGACGTCCTCCTGTAGTCCTCGGTCGGGTCGGGTTCAGGGACGTCCTCCTGTAGTCTTCGGTTGGGTCGGGTTCAGGGACGTCCTCGGTTGGGTCGGGTTCGGGGATGTCCTCCTGTAGTCCTCGTCAGGTTGGGTCAGGATCAGGGACCTTCTCCTGTAGTCCTTGGTCGGGTCGGGTTCAGGGATGTCCTCCTGTAGTCCTCGGTCGGGTTCAGGGACGTCCTCCTGTAGTCCTTGGTCGGGTCGGGTTCAGGGATGTCCTCCTGTAGTCCTCGGTCGGGTTCAGGGATGTCCTCCTGTAGTCCTCGGTCGGGTTCAGGGATGTCCTCCTGTAGTTCTCGGTCGGGTTCAGGGATGTCCTCCTGTAGTCCTCGGTCGGGTTCAGGGATGTCCTCCTGTAGTTCTCGGTCGGGTTCAGGGATGTCCTCCTGTAGTTCTCGGTCGGGTTCAGGGATGTCCTCCTGTAGTCCTCGGTCGGGTTCAGGGACCTCCTCCTGTAGTCCTCGGTCGGGTCGGGTTCAGGGATGTCCTCCTGTAGTCCTCGGTCGGGTCGGGTTCAGGGACGTCCTCGGGCGGGTCGGGTTCAGGGATGTCCTCCTGTAGTCCTCGGTCGGGTTCAGGGACGTCCTCCTGTAGTCTTCGGTCGGGTTCAGGGACGTCCTCCTGTAGTCTTCGGTTGGGTCAGGTTCAGGGACGCCCTCCTGTAGTCCTCGGTCGGGTCAGGTTCAGGGACGTCCTCCTGTAGTCCTCGGTCGGGTTCAGGGACGTCCTCCTGTAGTCTTCGGTCGGGTTCAGGGACGTCCTCCTGTAGTCTTCGGTCGGGTTCAGGGACGTCCTCCTGTAGTCTTCGGTTGGGTCAGGTTCAGGGACGCCCTCCTGTAGTCCTCGGTTGGGTCAGGTTCAGGGACGTCCTCCTGTAGTCCTCGGTCGGGTTCAGGGACGTCCTCCTGTAGTCCTCGGTCGGGTTCAGGGATGTCCTCCTGTAGTCCTCGGTCGGGTTCAGGGATGTCCTCCTGTAGTCCTCGGTCGGGTTCAGGGATGTCCTCCTGTAGTTCTCGGTCGGGTTCAGGGATGTCCTCCTGTAGTCCTCGGTCGGGTTCAGGGATGTCCTCCTGTAGTTCTCGGTCGGGTTCAGGGATGTCCTCCTGTAGTTCTCGGTCGGGTTCAGGGATGTCCTCCTGTAGTCCTCGGTCGGGTTCAGGGACCTCCTCCTGTAGTCCTCGGTCGGGTCGGGTTCAGGGATGTCCTCCTGTAGTCCTCGGTCGGGTCGGGTTCAGGGACGTCCTCGGGCGGGTCGGGTTCAGGGATGTCCTCCTGTAGTCCTCGGTCGGGTTCAGGGACGTCCTCCTGTAGTCTTCGGTCGGGTTCAGGGACGTCCTCCTGTAGTCTTCGGTTGGGTCAGGTTCAGGGATGCCCTCCTGTAGTCCTCGGTCGGGTCAGGTTCAGGGACGTCCTCCTGTAGTCCTCGGTCGGGTTCAGGGACGTCCTCCTGTAGTCCTCGGTCGGGTTCAGGGACGTCCTCCTGTAGTCTTCGGTCGGGTTCAGGGACGTCCTCCTGTAGTCTTCGGTTGGGTCAGGTTCAGGGACGCCCTCCTGTAGTCCTCGGTTGGGTCAGGTTCAGGGACGTCCTCCTGTAGTCCTCGGTCAGGTTCAGGGACGTCCTCCTGTAGTCCTCGGTCGGGTCGGGTTCAGGGACGTCCTCCTGTAGTCTTCGGTTGGGTCGGGTTCAGGGACGTCCTCGGTTGGGTCGGGTTCGGGGATGTCCTCCTGTAGTCCTCGTCAGGTTGGGTCAGGATCAGGGACCTTCTCCTGTAGTCCTTGGTCGGGTCGGGTTCAGGGATGTCCTCCTGTAGTCCTCGGTCGGGTTCAGGGACGTCCTCCTGTAGTCCTTGGTCGGGTCGGGTTCAGGGATGTCCTCCTGTAGTCCTCGGTCGGGTTCAGGGATGTCCTCCTGTAGTCCTCGGTCGGGTTCAGGGATGTCCTCCTGTAGTTCTCGGTCGGGTTCAGGGATGTCCTCCTGTAGTCCTCGGTCGGGTTCAGGGATGTCCTCCTGTAGTTCTCGGTCGGGTTCAGGGATGTCCTCCTGTAGTTCTCGGTCGGGTTCAGGGATGTCCTCCTGTAGTCCTCGGTCGGGTTCAGGGACCTCCTCCTGTAGTCCTCGGTCGGGTCGGGTTCAGGGATGTCCTCCTGTAGTCCTCGGTCGGGTCGGGTTCAGGGACGTCCTCGGGCGGGTCGGGTTCAGGGATGTCCTCCTGTAGTCCTCGGTCGGGTTCAGGGACGTCCTCCTGTAGTCTTCGGTCGGGTTCAGGGACGTCCTCCTGTAGTCTTCGGTTGGGTCAGGTTCAGGGACGCCCTCCTGTAGTCCTCGGTCGGGTCAGGTTCAGGGACGTCCTCCTGTAGTCCTCGGTCGGGTTCAGGGACGTCCTCCTGTAGTCCTCGGTCGGGTTCAGGGACGTCCTCCTGTAGTCTTCGGTCGGGTTCAGGGACGTCCTCCTGTAGTCTTCGGTTGGGTCAGGTTCAGGGACGCCCTCCTGTAGTCCTCGGTTGGGTCAGGTTCAGGGACGTCCTCCTGTAGTCCTCGGTCGGGTTCAGGGACGTCCTCCTGTAGTCCTCGGTCGGGTTCAGGGATGTCCTCCTGTAGTCCTCGGTCGGGTTCAGGGATGTCCTCCTGTAGTCCTCGGTCGGGTTCAGGGATGTCCTCCTGTAGTTCTCGGTCGGGTTCAGGGATGTCCTCCTGTAGTCCTCGGTCGGGTTCAGGGATGTCCTCCTGTAGTTCTCGGTCGGGTTCAGGGATGTCCTCCTGTAGTTCTCGGTCGGGTTCAGGGATGTCCTCCTGTAGTCCTCGGTCGGGTTCAGGGACCTCCTCCTGTAGTCCTCGGTCGGGTCGGGTTCAGGGATGTCCTCCTGTAGTCCTCGGTCGGGTCGGGTTCAGGGACGTCCTCGGGCGGGTCGGGTTCAGGGATGTCCTCCTGTAGTCCTCGGTCGGGTTCAGGGACGTCCTCCTGTAGTCTTCGGTCGGGTTCAGGGACGTCCTCCTGTAGTCTTCGGTTGGGTCAGGTTCAGGGACGCCCTCCTGTAGTCCTCGGTTGGGTCAGGTTCAGGGACGTCCTCCTGTAGTCCTCGGTCGGGTTCAGGGACGTCCTCCTGTAGTCCTCGGTCGGGTTCAGGGACGTCCTCCTGTAGTCTTCGGTCGGGTTCAGGGACGTCCTCCTGTAGTCTTCGGTCGGGTTCAGGGACGTCCTCCTGTAGTCTTCGGTTGGGTCAGGTTCAGGGACGCCCTCCTGTAGTCCTCGGTTGGGTCAGGTTCAGGGACGTGCGCCGGTTGCCGAGGTTTGGCTGTTTCGGATATTTGTTGTGAGGAGATAAAATATAATATTGGGGGGATGGGCATTGCCGGTCAGTTTTATTTTTTATAGAGAAGGGAATTCTGGGTGATAATGATATCATATGACAATAATTCCACTTTCACATTGTGCTTTGTATGGCACAGTCCTCACATGTCCCGGCTGTCATGTGACGTCACACACACACAGGACTCAGTTTGTACACACTGAACCTCCCGGTCTACACGGGGTCAGTTTAGCCCTTGCCAGGGTCAATCATGGAGTCCGTGCCTCTCCCGGCCCGTTGCGTGCATTGCTTTACATGGAGCGTTGCCCTTCTCAAAGATGGCCGCCCGCGTCTCTAGGATACCGCGAGGTGACGTCAGACGCAGGCAGGCTCCCCGGGTGACGCTGGTAGAAAGTTTGCAGGGAGGGGCCGGCGGGGGAAAGTTCGGAGAGTTCCCGGAGAGTTTTGGCGGCGGAGGAGCCGGAGAGACTCATGAAGAAGAGGAAGGTGAGAGGGGGAGGGGCACCGGGGGAGAACCGGACATGGGGGAGGGAGAGATGGGGCATAGGGGGTCCAGTCATCACAGGAGGAGATCCAATCAGGATGGGGGGTAATAGATGGGTCTATGAGGTAGGTGAGTGGTACCTACCATGACTATAACACCCTGAGGGAGGGTGAGACTGGGGGGGTGAGGGGATAGGGGGGGGTGAGACTGGGGGGTGAGGGAGGAGGGGACGGGGGGTGGGGGAGGAGGAGGGGGGAGGAGACGAGGGGTGACGGAGGAGGAGGAGACGAGGGGTGACGGGGGGGTGAGGGAGACGGGGGGGTGACGGAGGAGGAGACGGGGGGGTGACGGAGGAGGAGACGGGGGGGGGGTGAGGGAGGAGGGGATGGGGGGTGACGGAGGAGGTGACGGAGGAGGATACGAGGGGTGACGGAGGAGGATACGAGGGGTGACGGAGGAGGAGACGAGGGGTGACGGAGGAGGAGACGGAGGAGGAGACGGGGGGTGAGGGAGGAGGGGATGGGGGGTGAGGGAGGAGGGGATGGGGGGTGAGGGAGGAGGAGACGAGGGGTGACGGAGGAGGAGACGAGGGGTGACGGAGGAGGAGACGAGGGGTGACAGAGGAGGAGACGGGGGGGTGACGGAGGAGGAGACGGGGGGGTGACGGAGGAGGAGACGGGGGGGGTGACGGAGGAGGAGACGGGGGGGTGACGGAGGAGGAGACGGGGGGGTGAGGGAGGGGGTGACGGAGGAGGAGGTGTGGAGGTGACGGAGGAGGAGACGAGGGGTGACGGAGGAGGAGACGAGGGGTGACGGAGGAGGAGACGAGGGGTGACGGAGGAGGAGACGGGGGGTGACGGAGGAGGAGACGGGGGGTGACGGAGGAGGCGACGGGGGGGGTGACGGAGGAGGAGACGGGGGGGTGACGGAGGAGGAGGAGACGAGGGGTGACGGAGGAGGAGGAGACGAGGGGTGACGGAGGAGGAGGAGACGAGGGGTGACGGAGGAGGAGGAGGAGACGAGGGGTGACGGAGGAGGAGGAGGAGACGAGGGGTGACGGAGGAGGAGGAGGAGACGAGGGGTGACGGAGGAGGAGGAGACGAGGGGTGACGGAGGAGTTGTGGTGGTGACTGAGGAGGAGACGAGGGGGGGTGACGGAGGAGGAGACGGGGGGTGACGGAGGAGTTGTGGTGGTGACTGAGGAGGAGACGAGGGGGGGTGACGGAGGAGGAGACGGGGGGGTGACGGAGGAGGAGACGGGGGGTGACGGAGGAGGAGACGGGGGGTGACGGAGGAGGAGGAGACGAGGGGTGACGGAGGAGGAGACGAGGGGTGACGGAGGAGGAGACGAGGGGTGACGGAGGAGGAGACGAGGGGTGACGGAGGAGGAGACGAGGGGTGACGGAGGAGGAGACGAGGGGTGACGGAGGAGGAGACGAGGGGTGACGGAGGAGGAGACGAGGGGTGACGGAGGAGGAGACGAGGGGTGACGGAGGAGGAGACGAGGGGTGACGGAGGAGGAGACGAGGGGTGACGGAGGAGGAGACGAGGGGTGACGGAGGAGGAGACAGGGGGTGACGGAGGAGGTGTGGTGGTGACGGAGGAGGAGACGAGGGGTGACGGAGAAGGCGACGGGGGGGTGACGGAGGAGGTGACGGAGGAGGTGTGGTGGTGACGGAGGAGGCGACGGGGGGGTGACGGAGGAGGAGGCGACGGGGGGGTGACGGAGGAGGAGGCGACGTGGGGGTGACGGAGGAGGAGGCGACGTGGGGGTGACGGAGGAGGAGGCGACGTGGGGGTGACGGAGGAGGAGGCGACGTGGGGGTGACGGAGGAGGAGGCGACGTGGGGGTGACGGAGGAGGAGGCGACGTGGGGGTGACGGAGGAGGAGGCGACGTGGGGGTGACGGAGGAGGAGGCGACGTGGGGGTGACGGAGGAGGAGGCGACGTGGGGGTGACGGAGGAGGAGGCGACGGGGGGGTGACGGAGGAGGAGGCGACGGGGGGGTGACGGAGGAGGAGGTGACGGAGGAGGAGGCGACGGGGGGGTGACGGAGGAGGAGGCGACGGGGGGGTGACGGAGGAGGAGACGGGGGGGTGACGGAGGAGGCGACGAGGGGTGACGGAGAAGGCGACGGGGGGTGACGGAGGAGGAGACGAGGGGTAATGGAGGAGGTGTGGAGGTGACGGAGGAGGTGTGGAGGTGACGGGTGGTGGTGGTGGAAGAGGAGGAGACGGAGGGGTGACGGAGGAGGAGACGGGGGGTGACGGAGGAGGTGTGAAGGCGACGGGGGGGGGGGTGACGGAGGAGGCGACGGGGGGGTGACGGAGCAGGAGACGGGGGGGAGATGGAGGAGGAGACGAGGGGTGATGGAGGAGGTATGAAGGTGACGGAGGAGGAAATGGGGGGGTGACGGAGGAGATGGGGGGGGGTGACGGAGGAGTGGGTGGAGTTTGGAGGTGACGGATGAGTGGGTGGAGTTTGGAGGTGACGGATGAGTGGGTGGAGTTTGGAGGTGACGGATGAGTGGGTGGAGTTTGGAGGTGATGGATGGTGGGTGGAGTTTGGAGGTGATGAGTGGGTGGAGTTTGGAGGTGACGGATGGGTGGGTGGAGTTTGGAGGTGAGTGGGTGGAGTTTGGAGGTGACGGGTGAGTGGGTGGAGTTTGGAGGTGATGGATGAGTGGGTGGAGTTTGGAGGTGATGAGTGGGTGGAGTTTGGAGGTGTTGGATGAGTGGGTGGAGTTTGGAGGTGACGGATGAGTGGGTGGAGTTTGGAGGTGACGGATGAGTGGGTGGAGTTTGGAGGTGACGGATGAGTGGGTGGAGTTTGGGGGTGACGGATGAGTGGGTGGAGTTTGGAGGTGACGGATGGGTGGGTGGAGTTTGGAGGTGACGGATGAGTGGGTGGAGTTTGGAGGTGACGGATGAGTGGGTGGAGTTTGGAGGTGACGGATGAGTGGGTGGAGTTTGGAGGTGACGGATGAGTGGGTGGAGTTTGGAGGTGTTGGATGAGTGGGTGGAGTTTGGAGGTGACGGATGAGTGGGTGGAGTTTGGAGGTGACGGATGAGTGGGTGGAGTTTGGAGGTGTTGGATGAGTGGGTGGAGTTTGGAGGTGACGGATGAGTGGGTGGAGTTTGGAGGTGATGAGTGGGTGGAGTTTGGAGGTGATGAGTGGGTGGAGTTTGGAGGTGATGGATGATAGGCCGGGAATATGGCGGCATTACGTAGTCGGGTTATAAAGTCCGTCCAGTTCCGCCATAGACCTTTATCGGTGGGATTTTCCCGCCATGGATTGGGAATAACTTGTGGAAATGTTTCCTCGCAGCTCACGGAGGGCGTGCGATGCTCGGCTCGCCAGAAGGCCAAGAATTGCTCGGCGGGGCAGAACTCCTCCGACAGCGAAGCCGAATCCCGTCCGTCCGACAAGAATGCCGCAAAGAGCAGCTCGGTGAGTCCCGTTATTTCATGGCGGGGGGGAGGGGGTCTGTCTCATTCGGCGCACATACACAATCTTTACATGGCGACACTTTAACCCTTTCACAGCCAGAGACGTTTTTGTTACACAATCGTTTTAGGCCGAGATTACATAAACCCCTCCCCTTATTTTCTGAAAGCAGACACCCTGGAAAATAAAATGGTGGTAGTTGCAATTTTTTTTTATGTCACACAATATTACCAAAAAGGTAAAATTTCAGTAAAAAATACACAAAATTCCTGGAGTTCAGCTTTAACCACTTCAGCCCCGGGCCATTATGCAGGTAAAGGACCTTGCCCCTTTTTGCGATTCGGCACTGCGTCGCTTTAACTGACAATTGCGCGGTCGTGCGACGTGGCTCCCAAACAAAATCGGCGTCCTTTTTTTTCCCCCACAAATAGAGCTTTCTTTTGGTGGTATTTGATCACCTCTGCGGTTTTTATTTTTTGCGCTATAAACAAAAATAGAGCGACAATTTTGAAAAAAATTCAATATTTTTTTACTTTTTGCTATAATAAATATCCCCCAAAAATATATATATAAAAAAAATGTTTCCCTCAGTTTATTCCGATACGTATTCTATGTATTTTTGGTAAAAAAAAAATCGCAAAAAGCGTTTATCGATTTTTTTTTGCGCAAAAGTTATAGCGTTTACAAAATAGGGGATAGTTTTATGGCATTTTTATTATTTTTTTTACTAGTGATGGCGGCGATCGGCGATTTTTATCATGACTGCGATATTGCGGCGGACACATTTGACGCTATTTTGGGACCATTGTCATTTTTACAGCGATCAGTGCTATAAAAATGCTCTGCTTACTGTATAAATGACACTGGCAGTGAAGGGGTTAACCAGGATGGGGTGCTGTAGGGGTTAAGTGTGTCCTAGGGAGTGATTCTAACTGTGAGGGGGCGTGGCTGGGCGTGTAATGTCACTGATCGCCTATGACAGGGAACAGACGATCAGTGACAAGCTCACTAGGAAGCACGGGGGAAGGGTTGTTTACACTCACCTCTCCCCGTTCTTCCTCTCTGTGACCCGATCGCGGGACACCGGCGGCGATCGGGTCCGCTGTTCCCGCGGGGACGGTCACGGAGAAGAGGACCGGGTCACGAGCGTGGTGGCGCGCTCGCGACCCACGGCTGGGATCTTAAAGGGGACGTACATGTTGTCGTGCGGCGGTCCTTAAGCGGTTAAGATTCCAAAGGTTGTAGTTGGCAAACTGGGTGACCTGGATGAGGGCAAGGGGAGGGGACAGAAGGGGAGGGGACAGAAGGGGAGGGGAGGGTCTTAATCAAGAGAACCTGTTTAGAGAATGGAGAAGTTATGTTTGCCTGTTGCCATGGCAGCCTCGGGAGTCCGGGGGAAACAAACTGCTGCTTTGTAGTTGTGAGGAATGATGAGATCTGTCCGGCCTCCTCTTCTATAATGTGGCTCCTCCCCCCACCTACCCCGAGAGAGATCCCCCAACTCCTCCCCCCACCTACCCCGAGAGATCCCCCAACTCCCTAGAACTGCCCCAGTAACACGCTCAGTACACAGAACACTTCATAGAACAATGGCCGTCTCTTTCTCTTCTCTGTGCCGCTCTCTGCAGTGGATGATCTGCGGGTCTGATAGCTGCTAGTCCGTGAGTATTATGTCTGTAGACTTTATAAACGTCATTCCCACCCTTATTTACCTTTTATCTGACCCTCGGGGCACTCCCCCCCCCACTGACACCAATGATGGGACACTATTCCCCCCACTGACACCAATGATGGGACACTATTCCTCCCACTGATACCAATGATGGGACACTATTCCTCCCACTGATACCAATGATGAGACACTATTCCTCCCACTGACACCAATGATGGGACACTATTCCCCCCACTGACACCAATGATGGGACACTATTCCCCCCACTGACACCAATGATGGGACACTATTCCTCCCACTGACACCAATGATGGGACACTATTCCTCCCACTGACACCAATGATGGGACACTATTCCCCCCCACTGACACCAATGATGGGACACTATTCCTCCCACTGACACCAATGATGGGACACTATTCCTCCCACTGACACCAATGATGGGACACTATTCCCCCCACTGACACCAATGATGGGACACTATTCCCCCACTGACACCAATGATGGGACACTATTCCCCCACTGACACCAATGATGGGACACTATTCCTCCCACTGACACCAATGATGGGACACTATTCCTCCCACTGACACCAATGATGGGACACTATTCCTCCCACTGATACCAATGATGGGACACTATTCCTCCCACTGACACCAATGATGGGACACTATTCCCCCCCACTGACACCAATGATGGGACACTATTCCTCCCACTGACACCAATGATGGGACACTATTCCCCCCACTGACACCAATGATGGGACACTATTCCTCCCACTGACACCAATGATGGGACACTATTCCCCCACTGACACCAATGATGGGACACTATTCCTCCCACTGACACCAATGATGGGACACTATTCCCCCCACTGACACCAATGATGGGACACTATTCCTCCCACTGACACCAATGATGGGACACTATTCCTCCCACTGACACCAATGATGGGACACTATTCCTCCCACTGACACCAATGATGGGACACTATTCCTCCCACTGATACCAATGATGGGACACTATTCCTCCCACTGACACCAATGATGGGACACTATTCCTCCCACTGACACCAATGATGGGACACTATTCCTCCCACTGACACCAATGATGGGACGCTATTCCTCCCACTGACACCAATGATGGGACGCTATTCCTCCCACTGACACCAATGATGGGACACTATTCCTCCCACTGATACCAATGATGGGACACTATTCCTCCCACTGACACCAATGATGGGACACTATTCATCCCACTGATACGGCACTATTCCCCCCTCACTGACACCAATGATGGGACACTATTCCTCCCACTGACACCAATGATGGGGCACTATTCCTCCCACTGACACCAATGATGGGACACTATTCCTCCCACTGACACCAATGATGGGACACTATTCCTCCCACTGATACCAATGATGGGACACTATTCCCCCCACTGACACCAATGATGGGACACTATTCCTCCCACTGACACCAATGATGGGACACTATTCCTCCCACTGACACCAATGATGGGACACTATTCCCCCCACTGATACCAATGATGGGACACTATTCCCCCCACTGATACCAATGATGGGACACTATTCCCCCCACTGACACCAATGATGGGACACTATTCCCCCCACTGACACCAATGATGGGACACTATTCCTCCCACTGACACCAATGATGGGACACTATTCCTCCCACTGACACCAATGATGGGACACTATTCCTCCCACTGATACCAATGATGGGACACTATTCCTCCCACTGACACCAATGATGGGACACTATTCCCCCCACTGACACCAATGATGGGACACTATTCCTCCCACTGACACCAATGATGGGACACTATTCCCCCCACTGACACCAATGATGGGACACTATTCCTCCCACTGACACCAATGATGGGACACTATTCCCCCCACTGACACCAATGATGGGACACTATTCCTCCCACTGATACCAATGATGGGACACTATTCCTCCCACTGACACCAATGATGGGACACTATTCCCCCCACTGACACCAATGATGGGACACTATTCCTCCCACTGACACCAATGATGGGACACTATTCCCCCCACTGACACCAATGATGGGACACTATTCCTCCCACTGACACCAATGATGGGACACTATTCCCCCACTGACACCAATGATGGGACACTATTCCTCCCACTGACACCAATGATGGGACACTATTCCTCCCACTGACACCAATGATGGGACACTATTCCTCCCACTGACACCAATGATGGGACACTATTCATCCCACTGATACGGCACTATTCCCCCCTCACTGACACCAATGATGGGACACTATTCCTCCCACTGACACCAATGATGGGGCACTATTCCTCCCACTGACACCAATGATGGGACACTATTCCTCCCACTGACACCAATGATGGGACACTATTCCTCCCACTGATACCAATGATGGGACACTATTCCCCCCCACTGACACCAATGATGGGACACTATTCCTCCCACTGACACCAATGATGGGACACTATTCCTCCCACTGACACCAATGATGGGACACTATTCCCCCCACTGATACCAATGATGGGACACTATTCCCCCCACTGATACCAATGATGGGACACTATTCCCCCCACTGACACCAATGATGGGACACTATTCCTCCCACTGACACCAATGATGGGACACTATTCCTCCACTGATACCAATGATGGGACACTATTCCCCCCACTGACACCAATGATGGGACACTATTCCTCCCACTGACACCAATGATGGGACAATATTCCCCCCCACTGACACCAATGATGGGACACTATTCCTCCCACTGACACCAATGATGGGACACTATTCCTCCCACTGACACCAATGATGGGACACTATTCCTCCCACTGACACCAATGATGGGACACTATTCCTCCCACTGATAC
>NC_053498.1:151757860-151850709 GCF_905171775.1 Rana temporaria
CTCTCTCTCTCTCTCTCTCTCTCTCTCCTCTATTCTCTCTCTCTCTCTCTCTCCTCTATTCTCTCTCTCTCTCTCTCTCTCTCTCCTCTATTCTCTCTCTCTCTCTCTCTCTCTCCTCTATTCTCTCCTCTATTCTCTCCTCTATTCTCTCTCTCTCTTTTTCTCTCTCTTTTTCTCTCTCTTTTTCTCTCTCTTTTCTCTCTTCTCTTTTCTCTCTCTCTCTCTTTCTTTCTTTCTTTCTTTTTCTCTCTCTTTTTTTTCTCTCTCTCTCTCTCTCTTTCTTTTTTTCTCTCTCTCCTGACTTCTTAGGATGTGTATTAACCACTTGCCTACCTGGCACTTTTACCCCCTCCCCCCAGGCCAATTTTCGTCTCTCAGCGCTGTCACACTTTGAATGACAATTGCACTGTCATACACCACTGTACACATATGCCATTTTTATCATTTTATCACCCCCCCCCCCTTACAGTTTCCTCTCAGTATCCCTGCAAAGTGCCACACATGCCTGTTGATCCTGCCAGTGAAGTCCACCTAAAGCAGCTTCCTGTGATGGGGTGACAACGATTCTGAATTCAGAGCAGTGTTGTCACACTCGTGTGGGAGGTGCTTGCAGTACAATGAGCTGAGGAGATGTCTCAGGGGGCGTTGCTATCAGAATTAATACTTTTAATTCAATCAGCACCCGGCCACGCCCAGTCCCGCCCACTGCTTCCTGGATGATTCACAGCACTGACACTCCCCCACTGAGAGCTGCAGTGTCGGCGATGGGGGAGGAGACACCAATGAGGGAGGGATTTGGCTCCATTGGGGGAGGTGTTTATTTTATGGGGCGTGTCTCTGGATTTGGGGTTTATTCGGACTGTAATACAGAAGCCTTCGGTTTGTATGAAGACCTCACATTGTGTTTATTTTATGGGGCGTGTCCTCACATTGTGTTTATTTTATGGGGCGTGTCCTCACATTGTGTTTATTTTATGGGCGTGTCCTCACATTGCGTTTATTTTATGGGGCGTGTCCTCACATTGTGTTTATTTTATGGGGCGTGTCCTCACATTGCGTTTATTTTATGGGGAGTGTCCTCACATTGTATTTATTTTATGGGGCGTGTCCTCACATTGTGTTTATGTTATGGGGCGTGTCCTCATGTTGTGTTTATTTTATGGGGCGTGTCCTCACATTGCGTTTATTTTGCGGTTTAGGACTTCCCTCCAGTGGCCACATCCTGCGCTTCCATGAGCCGAAGAGAACTGAGGAATCTTCACTTCAGAGCCAAGGAGGACGATGACGACGATGAAGAGCTGAATAATGAAGACGCTCTTTAGGTAAGAAGGCGACACGTTAACCACTTCAGCCCCGGACCATTTAGCTGGCCAAAGACCAGAGCACTTTTTGCGATTCGGCGCTGTTACTTTAACTGACAATTGCGCGGTTGTGCGACGTGGCTCCCAAACAAAATTGGCGTCCTTTTTTTCCCACAAATAGAGCTTTCTTTTGGTGGTATTTGATCACCTCTGCGATTTTAATTTTTTGCGCTATAAACAAAAATAGAGCGACAATTTTGAAAAAAAATCTATATTTTTTACTTTTTGCTATAATAAATATCCCCAAAAAATATCGAAAAAAAACTTATTTTTTCCTCAGTTTAGGGCGATACGTATTCTTCTACATATTTTGGTAAAAAAATCGCAATAAGCGTTTATTGATTGGTTTGCGAAAAAGTTATAGCGTCTACAATATAGGGTATAGAATTATGGCTTTTTTATTTTATTTTTACTAGTAATGGCGCCAATCAGACATTATTTTTATTTTATTTTTTTTACCGTGCCTGCGACATTATGGCGGACACATCAGACACTTTTGACGCCGTTTTGGGACCATTGTCATTGATACAGCGATCGGAGCTATACAAATGCACTGATTACTATGTAAATGACACTGGCAGGGAAGGGGTTAACCAGTAGGGGGCGAGGAAGGGGTTAAGTGTGTCCTAGGGAGTGATTCTAGCTGTAAGGGGGCTACGTGTGACACGACACTGATCACCCCTCCCGATTACAGGGAACAAACGATCAGTGTCCTGTCACTAGGAAGAACGGGGAAATGCCTGGTCTACATCAGTATTTCCCGTTCTTCTTCCCCCTCTGTGAGACAATCGTGGGACTCCTGGCGGACATCGAGTCCTTGGGACCCGCGATCACACTCACGGGGCTTGCGGCGGGCGCCCACAATGCCACGTCTTAAAGGCGACGTACAGGTACGTTACTCTGCCTGTATGTTCCATTCTGCCACCGTATATCGGGGTGAGCCGGTCGGCAGGCGGTTAAATGTGGAGCTTCTAAAAAATGGTGAAATACATGCGAGGGTTGCCCCGGTATTGGTGCCGATACAAAGTATTTCCAAGAGTAGTGATAAAAATGCTCCAAAACCGATATCTTTGCGGTACTTTCTAATGAAAAATGCAGATGTGCGCAAATTTTTTTTTTTTTATAACTGTCCCCGGTAGGTAAGTAGTTATAGGGATCGTTGAATCGCCCCGGTAGGTGAGTAGTTATGGATCGTTGAATCGCCCCAGTAGGTGAGTAGTTATGGATCGTTGAATCGCCCCAGTAGGTGAGTAGTTATGGATCGTTGAATCGCCCCAGTAGGTGAGTAGTTATGGATCGTTGAATCGCCCCAGTAGGTGAGTAGTTATGGATCGTTGAATCGCCCCAGTAGGTGAGTAGTTATGGATCGTTGATCTGATTGACAAGTTGACAATCAATACTGAGGTTTCTTTGTTTTCCTCCTCAGGACTCCGCCATTTGTCTTCCCAGACATGAAGATTGGTGGACCTTCTGCCTTGTGACACGCCCTCTCTCATTGGTCCAAACCAAAGTGCTTTTATATTTTCCATGGAGACCCCGACCCCCCCCCCCCAGTTGGACTGAATGGTTTTCTAGAAGTTCCGTTGTTTTTAGTGTTGGGAATCCTGGATCTGCACTAGAATGCTGCCACCACCTTCATAACCTTAACATTGGGGCATTGCCATTGGTGGGCGTCGTCTGTTTCTGATGTCATGCCTGGAGGAGGAGCCCAGACACAATGATATGTAATTTATATTAAATTGTTTTATATATATTGATGTTCATATGTATAACATTCTACAGATTGTTGGGGAATATCATCCTGTTATTTTTGTTAATTGTAATTGGAAGTCGGCCTACAGTTCCGCCCCGCCGCCAGGGTGGTCTGAGCGGCCCCCGCCCTGCCGCCAGGGTGGTCTGAGCGGCCCCCGCCCTGCCGCCAGGGTGGTCTGAGCGGCCCCCGCCCTGCCGCCAGGGTGGTCTGAGCGGCCCTGCCGCCAGGGTGGTCTGAGCGGCCCTGCTGCCAGGGTGGTCTGAGCGGCCCTGCCGCCAGGGTGGTCTGAGCGGCCCTGCCGCCAGGGTGGTCTGAGCGGCCCCTCCGCCAGGGTGGTCTGAGCGGCCCCCCCGCCAGGGTGGTCTGAGCGGCCCCCCCGCCAGGGTGGTCTGAGCGGCCCCCCCCGCCAGGGTGGTCTGAGCGGCCCCCGCCCTGCCGCCAGGGTGGTCTGAGCGGCCCCCGCCCTGCCGCCAGGGTGGTCTGAGCGGCCCCCGCCCTGCCGCCAGGGTGGTCTGAGCGGCCCCCGCCCTGCCGCCAGGGTGGTCTGAGCGGCCCCCGCCCTGCTGCCAGGGTGGTCTGAGCGGCCCTGCTGCCAGGGTGGTCTGAGCGGCCCCCGCCCTGCCGCCAGGGTGGTCTGAGCGGCCCCCGCCCTGCCGCCAGGGTGGTCTGAGCGGCCCCCGCCGCCAGGGTGGTCTGAGCGGCCCCCGCCGCCAGGGTGGTCTGAGCGGCCCCGCCGCCAGGGTGGTCTGAGCGGCCCCGCCGCCTGGGTGGTCTGAGCGGCCCCGCCGCCTGGGTGGTCTGAGCGGCCCCGCCGCCTGGGTGGTCTGAGCGGCCCCGCCGCCAGGGTGGTCTGAGCGGCCCCGCCGCCAGGGTGGTCTGAGCGGCCCCCGCCGCCAGGGTGGTCTGAGCGGCCCCCGGAAGGTTGACGTTTGTAAATATCGTTTGTAAAAGTTCAGTACTGGATAAAGCTTTGAGGTTTTCTTTCTTTTTTTTTTTTTGTATTTTCGAGGTTCTCCAGGGAGGAGTGGAACCCTTTCCATGAGAGTTCCGTGATCTCCAGCCCGACGCCCATTGACTTCCACAGCTAAGCGGAGGCCTGCGTGTGGTCTGAGCCCTTCTCTGAAGACCCCTGAGGCGAAACGCGTCGTATGGACAGGCACTGCCTTAGATTCAAATAAGCCCGCCCAGGATAAGTGAGCAGCAAGTGATGTCTGAACTCTCTCAGTAGAATATAGAGCAGAGATGTCAAAGTACAGTCTTCCAGCTGTTGCAGAACTACAAGTCCCATCATGCCTCAGCCTGTGGGGGGCTATGCTTGTAATTGTCAGCCTTGCAATGCCTCATGGGACTTGTAGTTTGGCAACAGCTGGAAAGCTGCAGTTTGATACCTGTGATCTAGAGCAGGGGGTCCCTGAGCTGCAGACTTGTGCCGGTCTGTACCCCGCTGGGAGCCGGGCCGCACGGTGGGGGTTGTTGGCAGTGCGCAGAGCAAGTCAGCATAACCTGTACTGCCACCCTCCGACCACCAGAGGGCGCCTGCTTCTCTTCTCCTAGCAGCCACTGCTTCCTTCTCTGTGATCACGAAAGAGAAGATGGGGAGGGAGGCGCGCCAGGCCAGGGATCGGATCTCATAGTGGTGAGGACCAGATCCCCCCCCCCCCAAGGTTACATTACCCCATGTCCCCACCAAGGTGACAGGCTGTAACCATCACACACAACCCCCCAGTTGTCATGCTGCAAACCTCCCCTCAAGTTGACACCACAATCCCCCCCCCCCAGTTGCCAAGCTGCACCCCAGCCCCCTGAGGTGACAGGTTACAACACCCCATCCCCCCACCAAGGTGACAGGCTGCAACCATCACACACAACCCTCCAGTTGCCAGGCTGCAACCCCCCCTCCCCCCTAAGTAGACAACACCCCCCCCAGTTAACAAGCTGCCCCCCAAGGTGACAGGCTGAAACCACCACATACACCCCTCCCCAGGTGTCAAGCTGCACTAACCCCCCGTCCCCTGCGACCGGCTATAACCACCACCATTAGAAGTTGGGGGCGCTGATCTATAGAGGAGAAGTATGACTGGCTGATGGAGATTTCAGCTGGTCAGCAATGAGGGTCTATCTGTAGTGTTTTCCTTTAATTGTTCTGTTTATAGTTTTTAAAGCCCAAACATTTTTGTTGTGTTTGGGTTGATGAGGTCATGAGAGGGTCATGGAGGCCGCCATTGGTGAGCTCTCCTTTGGGAATGCTCGCCGCCTGGCTGTCATGTTGCTGACTTGCCTTTTGTTGTTCTCTGAGTGTCTGACCCAGAACAATGTGGAGGTCTGACCCGCATCTGATGCATTGCCTGGATCTGCCATTCAGAGTACTAAACCCTCCCATCCCATCCAGCCAAGGAAGCCGCCATCTTGGCCTCGGTTTGTTATGGTGCTGCACATGCAATCGGTTATCACACCGGCGGCCATTTGTCGTGATTATTTCGTTGAGCGCACAAGCAACCGTGACAGTTATCACTCAGAGCGTGCCTTGAATGGAACGAATAAATAATTGGGTTCAGTTCCACGTTAAGTTAGAGAGCCAGGCAGCCAGCATTTTCACAGAGACGGTCAGTGACAGCCCACACCTATCCCTCATGACAGTCACTTTAATACCCCTGCCAGGTTTTTAATTCTTCTGCCGTTAGGCAGATTTTCTTCTACTTCCTGTCCCGGAGACACAACAGGAAGTGAGATGAAATCCCCTCTTAGGTGTCCCTGGTGGCAGATTTCCCCTCACTTCCTGTTATCCCCCTCCTAGGTGTCCCTGGTGGCAGATTTCCCCTCACTTCCTGTTATCCCCCTCCTCGGTATCCCTGGTGGCAAATTTCCCCTCACTTCCTGTTCTGGTGATGAGTGGAAAGTTGGGGATTCTTCCCGGCGCCACTAATCCTTTCCAGAGTCTCAATCTGGCGGCCCCTCCAGCTGTTGCGAAACTACAAGTCCCATGAGGCATTGCAAGGCTGACAGTTACAGGCATGACTCCCACAGGCAGAGGCATGATGGGACTTGTACTTTCACAACAGCTGGAGGGCCGCCAGTTTGAGACCCCTGCTAAACGAAGCAAAGTGGGGCTTTGGGTAGAAACCCGTCCGGCCTCCCCGGGGGAAGTCGGTGTTCGGAGGGCTGGAAATCAGACGAGGTGACCTCTGACCTGGAGAACTTTCAGAAAGAATTTGTCTGTTTTATTGGAGAGCCGCGCCAAAGTTATAATAAAGGAGAACGCCGCACACAATCACCAATAAAAAGGCCGCGGTGTCTGTTGGCTGCGTCTGCTTTGTGTTCTTTATAATCTATATTGTATATAAATGGGTGTGGTGATGGGGTCTGTTCACAGGAAGCTGTGTGGGGTCTGTAGAAGGGTCTCGGAGCCCCCAGAATTAGGATGGGTCATCGGGTGGGGCGGGCTGATTATCGGTGTTCATTTCGGCAGCAAATTTCGATTTGGTTTTAGTCTCAAAGGGGTTGTAAATGTTTTTCCCCCTTAATACAGCCTATGCATTAAGGTATGGCTCGACAAATCCCGGGCGCCAGGTCGCCACGGCGACTAGAAATAGGGTCCTGGCGACTTGGCTTGGAAGGGGGGCAAAAAAAAAGTTTTTTTTTGTGAGCTGGCGCCATCTGGTGGTGGCCGTTGGTATTACAAGTTAAGCATTACAAGTTAAACAGCAATTCTAATGTAATTTTTCACTATTTTCACTGCCATCTTCTTCCCTCTAAATAGAACCCCCAAACATTATATATATTTTTTATCCTAACACCCTAGAGAATAAAATGGCGATCGTTGCAATACTTTCTGTCCTGCCGTATTTGCGCAGCGGTCTTACAAGCGCACTTTTTTGTGAAAAAATTGAACTTTTTTTAATTAAAAAATAAGACAACAGTAAAGTTATCCTCATTATTTTTTATATTATGAAAGATAATGTTACGGCGAGTAAATTGATACCCAACATGTCACGCTTCAAAATTGCGTCCGCTCGTGGAATGGCGACAAACTTTTACCCTTTAAAATCTCCATAGGCTACGTTTAAAAAATTCTACAGGTTGCATGTTTTGAGTTACAGAGGAGGTCTAGGGCTAGAATTATTGCTCTCGCTCTAACGATCGCGGCGATACCTCACATGTGTGGTTTGAACACCGTTTACATATGCGGTCGCTGCTCACGTATGCGTTCGCTTCAACGCGCAAGCTCGTCGCGTTTTCTGGCTCCTAACTTTTTTAGCTGGCTCCTAGATTCCAAGCAAATTTGTCAACCCCTGCAGTAAGGGGAAAAAACATCGGACAGTTCCACCGCTTGATCTTTCTTATAGGTGGTAGGAGGGGACGTCGTCGTTGTTTTCCCACCGCCATCCGGTGCTTCTCTGGGCTCTTCCGTGCCTTCGTAGGCCCGGAGAACGAATCGTCCGGCGCCGGATGAGGAGCATAGAGATTTCCGGTAACCAGATGGTCACCAGTCATCTCTATGACCGTCGGAGGCCCGGCAGCAGCATTATGACGTCACGCTCAGGTACACAGAAGTAAACAAAGCCGCAATCGCGGCTGAAAGCATGAGATTGTGGATTTTTTCCTCTCGATCTCATGCTTTCCAGCCTGGAGGAGAGATGTGGGGGGAGGGGAAGGTCTTATTGACCCCGCCTCTGTCCATAAAGAGGACCTGTCACACACTATTCCTATTACAGGGGATGTTTACATTCCCTGTAATAGGAATACAAGTGATCAAAAAAAAAAAGTGTAAAAATTAAGGAAAAAAATTTAAAACGCCCCTGTCCCCGGTAGCTCACTCTCAGAAGCGAACGCAAATCCCGCCCACATATGTAAACGCCGTTCAAACCCCACATGCGAGGTATCGCCGCGTGCGTTAGAGCGCCTGCAATAATTCTAGCCCTAAAAAAAAATTAAAGCTTCGCCTATGGAGATTTTTAACTACTGAAGTTTGGCGCCATTCCATGAGTGTGCGCAATTTTAAAGCGTGACATGTTAGGTATCTATTTACTCGGCATAACATAATCTTTCATATTTTACAAAAAAAGTGGGCTAACTTTACTGTTTCGTTATTTTTTAATTTATGAAAGTTATTTTTTTTTTTTCAAAAAAATGGCGTATGAAAAATTATTGCGCAAATACCAGGATAAAAAGCTGCAATGACCGCCATTTTATTCTGTAGGTCGTTTTATATACCGTATTTATCGGCGTATAACACGCACAGGCATATAACACGCACCCTAACTTTAAGAGGGAAGTTTCAGGAAAAAAACTTTCCACGGTACCCTGCGTATAACACGCAGCCACAGTTTACCCTCTATTTTCAGGGTAAAAAAGTGAGTGTTATACGCCAATAAATACAGTATATATATATATATATATATATATTTAGCAATGTTTGGGGGTTCTTAGTAATTTTCTAGCAAAAAAAATTATGATTTTTTACAAGAAGTAGAGAAGTGCCGGAATAGGCGCGGTATGGAAGTGGTTAAAATCAATGAATGTTTTCACACTGGGGCGGTGCGCGGGCAGGGTGGGGCGGGGTAACGAACGCCCCTCTCCATTGGAATGAATAGAAAGCTCTTCAAAGGCGCCTTACTGGCAGTTTAGAAGCGCCTCGGTGTGAAAGGGGCGGAGCTCTAACTTTTTGTTACACTTTTCATCACTTGGCCCAAACGAAGTAAGTAAAATGTAACGAGCGCTGGAGTTCAGCTTTAAGGCGACATTGTGGCGTTTAAGGCCGGTGCAAATTGTAGCGTCAGGAATCTTTTGTTTACAGCTGCGGATGAAAGCGCCGACCCCCCCGTACATTATAATGGGTCGCAGGCCGCTGGCGAGCGTAGCTATTCACGGCTCTCCGCACAGCCAGCGATTATTTGCGTGGATTGCTGCTGGACGCGCACAAAGTGCTGCAAACAATCGCCGGTTGTGCCAGGAGCCACGAATAGCTGCAGCCATGGTGACCCGTCATTGCAGCGTACAAGGGGCGGCGGTTGCACTGAGACGCTCTCATACGTTAAAAATATTCCTGCCGCTACAAAATACAACAGAGGACAATTGTGCTGAGACCCCTCCCCCTCCACACTGAGCCCCCATAAGGGAAAAAACTTTTCAGAAAGAGCGCAATCTGTGCAAGAAATGCCATTGCCTTAAATTGAATTTGTCCGTCGGGTCACTTGGGTTCAATCAGCAAAACCCCCCCCCAAGGTGACGTCCGCCTCCTGTCAGGTCTCACATCTCAGCGTATGACGTCACCCCGGGCCGGATGAAAGGATCAATCGTACCGCTTAAAGAATCATGTGATGTGAGGACCCGGACCGTCCAACCAGATCTGAGCTCCCGCAGTACCCACATGATTGGTACCAACTCAAGTTTGATTGATGGTGAATACCGGAGACCACCGATCAGCCATTACATTATCACCACCCACCATAACCCGTCCAGGCATGGACTCCACTACACCCCCTGAAGGTATGCCGAGGTATCTGCCACCAGTAGATCTTTTAACCACTTCAATACCGGGCACTCCCCCCGCCCTTCCTGCCCAGGCAAGTGTTCAGCTTTCAGCGCTGTCACACTTTGAATGACAATTACGCGGTCATGTAACACTGTACACATAGGACATTTTTATAATTTTTTTTTTTTCATATAAATAGAGCTTTCTCTTGGTGGTATTTAATCACCACTGGGGGGGGGGGGGGGTTCATTTTTGGTGAAATAAATGAAAAAAGGCCGGAATTAAAAACGTAATTTTGCAGACAGGTGATTTTTCTCCGCTGATGAGGGGGCACTGAAGAGGCAGCACTCATGAGTACTGTAGAGGTGGCACTAATGAGTACTGCACTAATAGTTGGCACTGATTGGCAGCACTGGTGGGCACATATTGGAAGCACTGTTGGGACTGCACTGATAATGAGTGTAGATTTCCCTTTCACACAAGCCGGTTATTGGCTCTCCTCTCCTCGCCTCATGCTGCCAACGTGAGGAAAGGAATTCCGATAACCAACTTCTGTTTACATCGTAATCAGCTGTGATTGGACACAGCTGATCACATGGTAAAGAGCTGCTGATTGGCTCTATATCTCGATCTGAGTCTCAGCGGATGCAATCACAGGTGGACATGTTATCACGGCCTCCCAGAGCTGTGATACTTGTGTACATGGGAGGAGCCTGTGATACTTGTGTACATGGGGAGGAGCCTGTGATACTTGTGTACATGGGAGGAGCCTGTGATACTTGTGTACATGGGGAGGAGCCGGTGATACTTGTGTACATGGGAGGAGCCTGTGATACTTGTGTACATGGGGAGGAGCCTGTGATACTTGTGTACATGGGAGGAGCCTGTGATACTTGTGTACATGGGAGGAGCCTGTGACACTTGTGTACATGGGAGGAGCCTGTGATACTTGTGTACATGGGGAGGAGCCTGTGATACTTGTGTACATGGGGAGGAGCCTGTGATACTTGTGTACCTGGGAGGAGCCTGTGATACTTGTGTACATGGGGAGGAGCCTGTGATTCTTGTGTACCTGGGAGGAGCCTGTGATACATGGGATTTTTTTTTGTTTTTTGCAAAGATTTCAAACAATCTTATCTCACGTTGTGAATGTTTGTAGAATTTTGAGGAAAATAATGAATTGAATCCATTTTGGAATAAGGCCGTAACATCACAAAATGTGGAAAAAGTGAAGCTCTGCGAGTACTTTCCGGATGCTCTGTATATCGCCCAGCAGTGCACACCGGGTGCAGCCTAATTACTTGTACAGTCCAGCTGCTGAGAGACACCCGCTGGTGACCACTGGAACTACCCCTGTGGATTCCAGCAACAACAATGCCCCCAGCAGGTGACCCAAGGAATGACACTTCATACCAATAAACAGGAGGCGTTTATAGACGTTGGGAAAATACAAAAGCTGCATTTTTATTTGAAATAAATAAACCAATCGGTGCACAGGAGATTTCATGGCTGTAAAATAAAAATAAAATACATATTTTGTAATAAATGAGATAAAATCAGTCGGTGATTAAACATCAGTGTGTTCTCCTTCTATAGAAAGCTGCCATGATAAAAGTAAAGCCCCCAAATCCCATCACGATACTTGGCTCAGAGGTCTCTTATTTCGGGGTCTCCTCTGATTGGCGTAGATCTTGGACCTATCACAGGACAGGCTGTGCGCGGTTTTCTTATGACAGGCGATGTGGACCAGTTTGAGGTTCTTTGTGGTAAATAAAAGGTCAAAAAAATATTGATGGTTGACCCGTCTCCCGTCACTTTCCTTCACGGCTTCCACCAAGCAAGGCAAGATCGTTCGACTCTTCTCAATCCTGAAGTGTGGAGAGAAAACACAAGACATGAATAATACGGGATTATCATCTGCCCTAAAATCTGGGAAAAATAGTGTCCCATCATTGGTGTCAGTGGGAGGAATAGTGTCCCATCATTGGTGTCAGTGGGGGCAATAGTGTCCCATCATTGGTGTCAGTGGGGAGGAATAGTGTCCCATCATTGGTGTCAGTGGGAGGAATAGTGTCCCATCATTGGTGTCAGTGGGGGGAATAGTGTCCCATCATTGGTGTCAGTGGGAGGAATAGTGTCCCATCATTGGTGTCAGTGGGAGGAATAGTGTCCCATCATTGGTATCAGTGGGAGGAATAGTGTCCCATCATTGGTGTCAGTGGGGGGAATAGTGTCCCATCATTGGTGTCAGTGGGAGGAATAGTGTCCCATTATTGGTATCAGTGGGAGGAATAGTGTCCCGTCAGTGGGGAGGAATAGTGTCCCATCATTGGTGTCAGTGGGAGGAATAGTGTCCCATCATTGGTGTCAGTGGGAGGAATAGTGTCCCATCATTGGTGTCAGTGGGAGGAATAGTGTCCCATCATTGGTGTCAGTGGAAGGAATAGTGTCCCATCATTGGTGTCAGTGGGAGGAATAGTGTCCCATCATTGGTGTCAGTGGGAGGAATAGTGTCCCATCATTGGTGTCAGTGGGGAGGAATAGTGTCCCATCATTGGTGTCAGTGGGAGGAATAGTGTCCCATCATTAGTGTCAGTGGGGGGAATAGTGTCCCATCATTGGTGTCAGTGGGAGGAATAGTGTCCCATCATTGGTGTCAGTGGGAGGAATAGTGTCCCATCATTGGTGTCAGTGGGAGGAATAGTGTCCCATCATTGGTGTCAGTGGGAGGAATAGTGTCCCATCATTGGTGTCAGTGGAAGGAATAGTGTCCCATCATTGGTGTCAGTGGGGGGAATAGTGTCCCATCATTGGTGTCAGTGGGAGGAATAGTGTCCCATCATTGGTGTCAGTGGGAGGAATAGTGTCCCATCATTGGTGTCAGTGGGAGGAATAGTGTCCCATCATTGGTGTCAGTGGGAGGAATAGTGTCCCATCATTGGTGTCAGTGGAAGGAATAGTGTCCCATCATTGGTGTCAGTGGGAGGAATAGTGTTTCATCATTGGTGTCAGTGGGGGAATAGTGTCCCATCATTGGTGTCAGTGGGAGGAATAGTGTCCCATCATTGGTATCAGTGGGAGTAATAGTGTTTCATCATTGGTGTCAGTGGGAGGAATAGTGTCCCATCATTGGTGTCAGTGGGGGGAATAGTGTCCCATCATTGGTGTCAGTGGGAGGAATAGTGTCCCATCATTGGTGTCAGTGGGGGGAATAGTGTCCCATCATTGGTATTAGTTGGAGGAATAGTGTCCCATCATTGGTGTCAGTGGGAGGAATAGTGTCCCATCATTGGTGTCAGTGGGGGGAATAGTGTCCCCTCATTGGTGTCAGTGGGAGGAATAGTGTCCCGTCATTGGTGTCAGTGGGGGGAATAGTGTCCCCTCATTGGTGTCAGTGGGAGGAATAGTGTCCCATTGGTGATATCTTTTTTTATTGCTGTCACAATGAATCCACTTCTATGGGCTGTTGACACACAGCGCCAAGGCAGATGCGGACGCAGAAAACAGTGGCTGAGCACACAGGGCGAGTGGCAACCCCCCATCTGAAGGAGCCCAAAAGACACAAAAACAAAACGCGTGACGTTACCCGTGGTCGAGGTTCCACGTGCTGAAAAGAATTCGACTTTCTTTGTTGCTGTACGGATTGATGGAGTGCCGGGAAGTGCAATTCTTCTCATCAAACGCTCCCTAAAATAAGAAAATGAATACAGTAAAACCTCGGATTGCGAGGAAAATTCCTTCCAGAAACATGCTTGTAATCCAAAGCACTTGTATATCAAAGCAGTTTTTTTACAGAGTATAAAAGAGAAGAGAGGCGCCTCTAAGTGTAGCAATAAGTTGCTAAATGTTGGACCTTCATTACATGTCACCCATATTGCTACACTTAGAGGAGGAGTCTCTCTTCTCTTTTATACTCAGGTGTGACATGACGCTACTCTTATATCAAGACATCGCTTGTATATCAAGGCAAAATTTATTATAACATTTTGCTTGTTTTGCAAAACGCTCTCAAACCAAGACCCACCCTCCCCCTCCCACCGCCATCTGGTGCTTCTCCGGGCACTCCCGTGCCATTGGGGGTACAGAGCAGGGCTGTGGAGTCGGTAGATAAATGTTCCGACTCCTCAGTTTTATGTACTTCCGACTCCGACTCCTCTGTATTAATATGCGAATGTATTTTATACATTCCTTGAGGGAAAGAAACGCAAACTACCACAGGACTACTGGCTGGGAAGCCAACAGTCTACTGTATTGCACAGTTTAAGCAAAAGACAAACACAATGAAAACAACGTTTTATAAAAAAAAAAATATTAATCAATCAAGTGGCTGGATAGTAGCAGCAGGCATAAACATCAGGAACAGGATCTTTACCAGTTCAAAAATACAAACCACATTATTTGGTTGTTTTAGAACAAAAACAAAGCTTATCTATAATGAACCAAAATCTGCAAAACCTAGAAATGGTTTATAATAATCTTGAAATGTAGTTCTAGGCTTAGCAAATGCAAATCAATTCAATGTAGAGTTCTAAGGAAGAGAATTGCCTCTGCCAGATCCTCTTTCATAGAGGCTCTTAAAGCGGGGGTTCACCCTCCTTGACATCATTAGACCATTACATTCGGCATCGTAGCGCGAGCTACGGTATGCCGGTCTTAAATTTTTAATCCCCGTACTCACTGTGCTATCGATCATTGAAGATTCCGACTCCCGCGGGGAATTGGCGTGCCTATGGAGAGGGAGGATGATTGACGGCCGGCTCTGGCACGTCACGCTCCCCGAAGACAGCCGGAGTAGGTCTCGGCTCTTCACGGCGCCTGCGCACAGGCTATGCGCAGGCGCCGTGAAGAGCCAAGCCTATTTCGGCTATTTCCGGAGAAGCGTGACTCGCCAGGGCCGGCCGTCAATCACCTTCTCTCACCATAGGAACGCCCATTCCCCGGAATCTTCAATGAGCCATAGCACAGTGAGTACGGGGATAAAAAATGTAAGACCGGCATACCGTAGCTCGCGCTACGATGCCGAATGTAATGGTATAATAAAAAAAAAAATATTTTTTTTTTTTAATAAGGGTGAACCCCCGCTTTAAGTCAGACTTTATTATTTTTAGGGCTGAAAATAATCTTTCGACACTGACTTGGGTGGGTGGCATTGGCTTCTTCAACAGTAAGTTTTGATGAGCGATCGTACTTTTCAACTTCTTTTAGTGCTTTATAAAACTCCTGTTGGAATTTTTTTATTTGGACACTTACTGGTTCTCTAACATGCGTTCCCTGTAAAAGCAGAACACAACACTATGGAAAGTAGAAGTATTGCAGCTCCTAATTGTGCGTTGCGTGCCATATAGTGAAGCACATGAAAAGCGCGCTTCTTCGCGGTCACTTAACCTGTTCGTTTTGCGGTTACGTGAGGCACTGCATGCATTGGTCTTTATTCTCACAGTAGAGAAGTCATTAATTATAACTTTTTGTGAATTGGGACATTTAAACTTGCTTTTTTTTTTTTTAATTCCAATCTAAATTTAGTAGGAGTCGGAGTCGGTGCATTGTTTGCCGACTCCGACTCCAGGTACCCAAAATTTCCCCCGACTCCGACTCCACAGCCCTGGTACAGAGAATGAATCGGTCAGATGAGGAGGATAGAGATTTCCAGTGACCAGATGGTCACCGGTCATCTCTCTGATCGCCAGAGGCCCGGGCGCGACGTTATGACGTCACGCCCGGGTTCTCGGAAGCAAACAGAGCCACGATCGCGGCTGTCAGCATGAGATTGGTGATTTTTTTTTCGATCTCATGCTTTCCAGCCTGGCGGAGAGATGTGGGGGGAGGGGAAGGTCTTATTGACCCCGCCTCTCTCCATAAAGAGGACCTGTCACCATAGATTCCTATTACAAGGGATGTTTACATTCCTTGTAATAGAAATAAAAGTGATCAAAAAATAAATAGAAATGTTTAAAAAATTACATAAATCAGTATAGACTTCCTTTTCACAGAAGGACGGCCCGTGCACGACGCCGCGGTGTCAAAGCAATATGGCGGTCGCGTCTCACCTGACAGGAGAACCACCCCTCCTCCGTACACAGACGTTTGGCCTTGTGCTCCGTCCTGTCGAAGTAACTTCCATTGTGCTCGGCACTTTTCAGCTCCTTGTTCAGCGCCCCTATGAGGCCGGCGTATTCCTCCCTGGCAGACGGGCCCACGGTGGCTGCTGAACTCTGAACCTGGAGAGGAGGAGGAGGAAGGGGGCAAAACAGTCTGAGCTTTGCTAGGAAATCATCTGATCTTTGCAAGAAATTCCCCCCCCCCCCCCTAGGGTGACCACATTTCCAAACTACCATTCAGGCACACCATCCCTTCCACAAGGGAATTTTGGGGCCCCTTACACAGCTTCAGGCATGGGCCCACCTGGAGCAGAGACCGGGGGGGGGGGGGGGGGTGCTGCCGCCTGAAATTGAGAAGCAGGGGGGGGGCCTTTACAAAAAAAAAAACGGAAGAAATAAAGAAAAATATATATATGAAATAAATTATAAAAAAAGGGGGGTTGCCATCCGTGGCCCTTGGGGACCTCTGGGCCCTTTAATAAAAAAAAAATGTATATAAAAAAAATATATATATAAAAAAAATTATAAAAAAAGGGGGGGGGGTTGCCATCCGGAGGCTCTGGGGACCTATGTGCCCTTTAATAATAATAATTAAAAAAAAAAAAATATGTATATATACACAAATAAAAAAATATAACTTTTTTTCTTTTTTTTTTATAAAAAAATAATAAAAAAAGGGGGGTTGCTATCCGGGGCTCTGGGGACCTCCGGGCCCCTTACAGGTGTACTTGCCTGTACCCCCTGATGGCGGCCCTGCCCTTCCCAAATATCATCTTGTGCTGTAACAAATCACAGCACAGTGATTGGACACAAGAGGCGGGATTTATCATTTCTCCAATCTCAAGCAGGGGGCGGGGACTGTGCTCCTTCAGACATCTCCGGCCAGGACAAGTACTGTCAGTGAGTAAAGCGGTGATGTGGCGGCCTTTTTGGGGGCATCAGTTTGGCCCTGGGGGTTGGCTGTGTCAGTTTTATTCCGGGGCACTGTTTTGTCCTGGAATGAATGTGCCCGGGACAGACCTGCAAAATGCGGGCAATCCGCGACACGTGGTCACCCTAGCCCCTCCCCGTATAATGTGTCTGAGTATAGACACAGAGGAGCGCTCATGAACATTTTCCATTGACACTGCAGAGACACCTCACACCTGCTAGGTGGCGCTAATGATCATCCCGGTATACACTGTGTGCAGCTGGCTTCTGTATGATAAATAGGTACGGCCAGGGCTGGTTAGAAATCACGGGGGCCCCATACAGCCTACCTGACAGACCCCCCCAAAAATGATCGAAATTAGATTTGTGCTAAAAATACGCTAACATCATTAGCGGAACATACAGAGCCTTGAAAAAGTATTCATACCCCTTGAAAATCCCCACATCTTCTCAGGTTACAACCAAAAATGTAAATGTATTTTATTGGGATTTTATGTGAGAGATACAAAGTGTCACATAATTGTGAAGTGGAAGGAAAAATGATACAAATAAATATGTGAAAAGTGGGAGGGGGGGGGCATTTGTATGGCGCCCCCCCCGGAGTCAATACTTTGTAGAACCCCCTTTCTCTACAAGTCTTTTTGGGGGGTGTCTCTACCAGCCAGGGAGATACAATGTAACACTGACATATAATCACACACATTTGATGGACTTGTGTCTTTTTTCAACCTCACCTACTATGTAACTATGACTCTAATTAGGGAACTCCTGAAGGCAATTGGTTCCACTAGATTTTAGTTAGGGGTATCAGAGTAAAGGGGGGGCCATACAAATGCCCCCCCTCCCCCACACTTTTCACATATTTGTATAATTTTCCTTCCACTTCACAATTATGTGACACTTTGTGTCTCTCACATAAAATCCCAATAAAATACATTTACGTTTTTGGTTGTAACCTGAGAAAATGTGGGGAGATTTCAAGGGGTATGAATACTTTTTCACGGCACTGTATATAGAGGGGTATGAATACTTTTTCACGGCACTGTATATAGAGGGGTATGAATACTTTTTTCAAGGCACTGTACAATACATAGATTCACCTCTTTCATGTAACCCCGGATCCGGCTCTCACATCTGAACCTCATATAACTGGACTTGTTCTTAAACCGAGACTCTATGCCTGAGAAATATAAAAACAGAAATACAGAGATTATTTGTAGCTTCTTTTTCTATATTACAAGCAGTTTCATTGAGATAAACAGTGAGATCCGACTCCACTCCAACTTGGTCTCTAGTCTCTTGACTAGTGGTGGTCTGTAAATACCCTGAAGAAGCCAACCCTGGCGAAACATGTTGGGTTCAAAAAACCACGCTATGACCATCCACATCATGAACACCAATCATCAATTATATGATCTGTATATACTGTATACACTCGAGTATAAGCCGAGATTTTCAGCAAATTTCTTTGTGCTGAAAATGCCCCCCTCGGCTTATACTCGAGAGTCACCTTTTTGCGCCTGAACTCCCGGACTTTGTGGACCCGGTACTGGCCGTCCCCTGGACTCCAAACTTGGCGCACATGTAGCCCCACTCTTTTTCTACAAGTGTGCAAAGTTTGTTTTCTGGGGAATCTACGGCCGGGGAGCACCGATTTTTCAAAGCCTGGCACCACTTCCATAGACTCCCATGTTAAACGTCTAGTCATGGGCACAGTGAGGCATGGGCACAGTGAGGCATGGGCACAGTGAGGCATGGGCACAGTGAGGCATGCACATGGACACAGTGAGGCATGGACACAGTGAGGCATGGGTACAGTGAGGCATGGGTACAGTGAGGCATGCACATGGGCACAGTGAGGCATGCACATGGGCACAATGAGGCATGGGCACATAGAGGCATGGGCACAGTGAGGCATTCACATGGACACAGTGAGGCATGGACACAGTGAGGCATGGGCACAGAGAGGCATGGGCACAGAGAGGCATGGGCACAGAGAGGCATGGGCACAGAGAGGCATGGGCACAGTGAGGAATGCACATGGGCACAGTGAGGCATGCACACTAGGCTTATACTCAAGTCAATAAGTTTTCTATTTTTTTGTGGTAAAATTAGGTGCCTCGGCTTATATTCGAGTATATACAGTGTATATATATATATATATATAAATAACACACACAGACTTTTTATTGAATACATTTTTAACCTTTTGTGATGTTTTATATATAATGTCGTTCTTACTATTTTTGGCACCACTATAATCCCACACAATACCCCGTTGTTCCTTCTAATGAGGTGTCAAGAACCCGGAAGAGACAGGTGTCCCCCTGATGACATCAGAAGAAGATGGCGATAAGGAACTAGGTGTGTAGTGATGGATCCCTACAGATCACCAATGGATCACTAGGCATGTATACCCAGTTATAGAGGGAAGTGGGGGGGGGGGGTGACGTTACTCCAAACACCCTACAGGTCTCTATAAATTCAGTCCAACTCTACCTGAGTTCATTGTGGGCGGATTTTAACCACTTAAGACCCGGACCAAAATGCAGGTAAAGGACCCAGTTTTTGCGATTCGGCACTGCGTCGCTTTAACAGACAATTGCGCGGTCGTGCGAAGTGGCTCCCAAACAAAATTGGCGTCCTTTTTTTCCCACAAATAGAGCTTTCTTTTGGTGGTATTTGATCACCTCTGCGGTTTTTATTTTTTGCGCTATAAACAAAAATAGAGCGACAATTTTGAAAAAAATGCAATATTTTTTCCTTTTTGCTATAATAAATATCCCCAAAAATATATAAAAAAAACTATTTTTTTCCTCTGTTTGGGCCGATACGTATTCTTCTACATATTTTCGGTAAAAGAAAACGAAATAAGCGTTTATCGATTGGTTTGCGCAAAATGTATAGTGTTTACAAAATAGGGGATAGTTTTATTGCATTTTTATTAATAATTTTTTTTTTACTACTAATGGCGGCGATCAGCGATTTTTTTCGTGACTGCGACATTACGGCGGACACATCGGACAATTTTGACACATTTTTGGGACCATTGTCATTTTCACAGCAAAACGTGCTATAAAAATGCACTGATTACTGTGAAAATGACAATTGCAGTTTGGGAGTTAACCACAGGGGGGCGCTGAAGGGGTTAGGTGTGACCTCATATGTGTTTCTAACTGTAGGGGGGCGGGGCTGAACATGTGACATCATTGATCGTGCTTCCCTATATCAGGGAACAGACGATCAATGACAGCGCCACAGTGAAGAACGGGGAAGGAGTGTTTACACTCACCTCTCCCCGTTCTTCAGCTCCGGGGACCGATCGCGGGACTGCAGTGGCGATCGGGTCCGCGGGTCCCGCAGCCGCGGTCACAGAGCTTTGGACCAGGTCGCGGGAGGTTAAAGGCTAAGCACTTAAAGAGAACGTACAGGTATGTGCTTGTGCCCAGCCGTGCCATTCTGCCGACGTATATGTGCAGGAGGCGGTCCTTAAGTGGTTAAAGGGTACCAGAAAGGAATTAACAAAAACTGAAAAAAATTATTATTTTAATAGATATTAATCATTTTTTTTTAAACAAAAAATCACATTAAAAACATACAGATTTTGACTCTCCATAGGAGTCATTCAATAATAAATAATAAATAAATAACAATTCCCTATTGATACATACAAGACAACATCGCTCTACGTTTCGCTTGTCGCTTCTTCAGGACTTATTGTCACATATCAAAGAAAAGGGAATCTGTATAGAAAGAAACTTTTTTTTTGTTATTTCCCCTTTCTATACAGATTCCCTTTTCTTTGATATGTGACAATAAGTCCTGAAGAAGCGACAAGCGAAACGTAGAGCGATGTTGTCTTGTATGTATCAATAGGGAATTGTTATTTATTGAATGACTCCTCTGGAGAGTCAAAATCTGTTTGTTTTTAATGTGATTTATTGTAAAATATATATATATATATATATTAATATGTATTAAAATAATATTTTTTTTAATTTTTGTTAATTCCTTCCTGGTACTTTTAAAATCCGCCCACAAAAGTCCTAAGTTTTCAATTTACAGTCTATTTGGATGTGGTACCCCCCCCCCCCCCTTTGGCCCTTTCTTTTCTTTATATCTACCCGAGTTCAATCGTTCACCGATCAGCCATTGACTGACCTTCAAACCACGGCCCGTCTTCCTCGCGGCGTTCTGCCGCAATATTTTCGTTGAGGTTTTGGACAAAGTCAATCAGGATCTTCTGAGTCTTGGGAGCCTGTTCATCCAATAGGAGCTTCCGGGCCGCTTCGGGGACACCGGCCAGACTTGTGTAGAACGTATTCAGCAACCAATCAATGCCTGTGACAATATTTTTGGGAAAAGGAAAGAAAAAATTTGTGAGAACGATCGGAGCCGGATCGCCCATAAGACTCGATTCAAACATCTCCGGGTCCAGGAAGGAAAGAAAAGGGAGAAAGAGTCAGAATATAGAAGTTACTCCACCGGAATCACCGGTACAATGGTAGAACCTCAATGGCCTCATTCCCCCGGGACACACAAACTGGAGACCTGAGAGTGGCTCAGGCCCTCTGTCTGCCTTTGACATCGCACGAACGCCTTACCATGGGCATGTGCACAGGGTGTGCCAGGTGTGCCCAGGCAAACCCTAATCCAGGGTTTTTGAGGCCAGCCGGTAATTGAGGCCGCCGGTTTGCGGCCTTCTGCAGGCCTAAGCTTCCTTTTGTGAAGGCCGCAAAGCCGTGGTCTCAATTACCGGTGGGTGCGAGCCCGCCGCGATTGTGCCCCGCGCCGGCCGGTAATTGAGGCTGCGGCTTTGCGGCCTTCTGCAGGCCTAAGCTTCCCCAGGCGCCAGGTCACAATTTCTTGTTGTAATTGCGACCGGGCGCCCGGATTTTGTCGAGCCCTGCCCTAATCACCTTTTACAGAACATTCCCCCTACTACCCGGGCTCCCTCCTTACCTCTGCAGTGCTACTGGCTTCTCTCCTCTTCCACCAGCTGTTGCTGCAAGGATGTTTTAGGATGAGTGGAGGAAGGGGTTGGTAAACATGTAATTGACCATCCCCTTCCCTTTCTGAATGAACATTGTGAGTGATCATCAGTGTAAGTTTGAGCTTTGAGGGGCACACCTTCATGCAATAGACTGCGCACACCTATGCGCGTTACCATCCCCCAATCTTACACCTCCCCTGAATTACCACCCCCCACTCTTACTTGGTTACAAGCACTCTCGGTATAGAATTTCGTAGGTCTACATTTCTTCCTACCACCTCTCAAATCATTCTCTCTGCATTAATAGGGCCGGGACAAGGGGGGGCGCAGTCGCCCTGAGTGCAACACCCTTATCCAAAAAGGGGGTGGGGCTTGGCTCAGTGAGCACCCCACTGCCTGCATGCTCCACATTAGTGGTGGGCAACTGGTCAACCGTGACTTTTTATTTGCTTAAACACCGCACTCCACCATGCCCACACTCTACCCCCCCCCCCCTTACACCAACTGCCCACACTCTACCCCCCCCCCTTACACCAACTGCCCACACTCTACCCCCCCCCCCTTACACCAACTGCCCACATTCAACACCGTGCATGAGAAACTGCCCACATTCAACACCGTGCATGAGAAACTGTCCACATTCAACACCGTGCATGAGAAACTGCCCACCCACCCCCAGCTGCTAATAAGCAAGTGAATGAGTATGCATGCACAGTGCACCCTCCATGCCAACTATGGGCGGGCAGAGCACAGTTGGGGGTTGGAGAAAGGGCAGCCAGGACAGTATGCCCATCATAGGCGTGCGCACAGGGTGTGCCAGGTGTGCCCTAATAACCCTGTGCAGAACAGATTCCCCCTACCGCCCTGGCTCTGCCTCCTCCCCCCCCCACAGCACTCCCGGCTCCCTTCCTCTCCCACCAGTTGTTGCTGTGGATGTTTTAGGATGAGTGGGGGAAGGACCCAGTAAATATGTCATTTACCGGCCCCTTCCCTTTCTGAATGAACATTGTGAGTGATCGGTAGAGTGTGTTTAAGCTTTGAAAGAAAAGAGGGGGGGGTGAATGGCAAATGTATGCTTGTGCCACATCCAGCCGTGTTTGAGGTGCACACCCTAATGCCAAAGGCTGCGCACACCTATTATGCCCAGCTATAACATGGCCAGGGCCTTCTTCATAGCATCATGGGCCCCTGGGCAAAGTAATGCACTGGGGCCCCTACCAGCTTGCCCCAATTTACACACCTACTTTCAAGAAATAAAGTATAAGTAGTTGATATAATTAAATATATATTCAATAGTACTTTCAATAAAATCGATTTTACAAAAGGAAAACATTCAATAAATCAAAGACTAGTCAACACAAAGGGCACATTACAGGGGGGGGGGGGGGGGGGGGGTCAGAAGGGCACATTACAGGGGGGGGGGGGTCAGAAGGGCACAGTACAGGGGGGGGTCAGAAGGGCACAGTACAGGGGGGGGGGGGTCAGAAGGGCACAGTATAGGTTCCGGGATGCTTCCTGGGACAGTTTAGTAAAAAGCATGACTGTCCCAGCAAATCCAGAACAGTTGGCAAGTATGATGTAATGCCAGATTATTGTGGGGCCCCCCCACGTACCTGGGGCCCCTGGGCAGTGCCCAGGAGTGCCCTTGCATTGAGATAGCCCAGAACATGGCCACACCCTGATCTGTATAAGGGGGGTCACATACTTTAGGGGAGCTTTGGAGGTCCAGAGCCACAAAATAAGGGAACTGGATAAGGAAGCAGCCGAACGGAGCCGGTGTGAAAGTGGTGGAGCCTCCTGTGGTTTTACTCGTAGGAGTTTTGTAATGTTTAGACAAGTGCAATTCATTTAGTTCCGAATTCGTTTTTTAACGACTTTTGACAAAATTTGTTAATTCCGAAATCTCAGAATTTTTCAATTTCCGAATTTCTAAATTTCGGAAATTTAAAATTAGGAAATTCAAAATTTCGAAAATTTTAGGCAAGAAAGCATTAGAGGAAACATAAATAAAAACAAAAAAAAAGCATAAAACAAATAAATATGATCTACTTCCCTATCTATCTACTAATGATGGGAACACGAGGATGACAAACAGTCACTGCTGACTGAGAGTTCCACTTTGTGGATTTGTTCCGCGTTGTGTAGTGATGGTGGAAACCCCTGGGAGGGTTCTAGTTTTGTGGAACTTTTACATTCTTTTAAATAAAATGGGCCAATGAGCTATAAAACAGGAGCCCCCGGCTCGACTGAACTCATTGGTCAGCATTACACCTGAAGATGACACCCCCCTCCCCTCCCCCCATGAACATCACTTAGAACAAGGTTTGACAAATTTGCTTGGAATCTCGGAGCCAGCTCAAAAAGTTAGGAGCCAGAAAACACGCCCCGTCCCGCCGAGCTCGCGCGCAGAAGCGAACACATACGTGAGCAGCGCCCGCATTTGTAAACGGTGTTCAAACCACACATGTGAGGTATCGCCGCGATCGTTAGAGCGAGAGCAATAATTCTAGCCCTAGACCTCCTCTGTAACTCAAAACATGCAACCTGTAGATTTTTTTAAACGTTGCCTATGAAGATTTTAAAGGGTAAAAGTTTGTCGGCATTCCACGAGCGGACGCAATTTAGAAGCGTGACATGTTGGGTATGAATTTACTCGGCGTAACATTATCTTTCATAATATTAAAAAAAATGGCGATAACTTTACTGTTGTCTTATTTTTTAATTAAAAAAAGTGTAATTTTTTCCCAAAAAAGTGCTATTGTAAGACCGCTGAGCAAATACGGCGTGACAGAAAGTATTGCAGCGATCACCATTTTATTCTCTAGGGTGTTAGGATAAAAAATATATATAATGTTGGGGGGTTCTAATTAGAGGGAAGAAGATGGCAGTGAAAATAGTGAAAAATGACATTAGAATTGCTGTTTAACTTGTAATGCTTAACTTGTAATACCAACGGCTCACCACCAGATGGCGCCAGCTCACAAAAGCCAAGACCCCCCTTCCAAGCCAAGTCGCCAGGACCCTATTTCTAGTCGCCATGGCGACCTGTCGCCCTGGATTTGTTGAGCACTGACTTAGAATTGGCGTGACTTACTTCCCTTCCACGTCTGATCGGCAGTCAGGATGACGAGTTCCGTGTTATCCGGGAGAGACCTGAGATACTCCTCATCGCTCACCTCCGTCCCGTCTTCATACAGACACACCCGGGTATTCCTAAGGGGGAGCTGCAAGAAAAAAAAAAAAGAACACCCCGATTACCCTTCATAGCGCTACGGAAATGCTGTGCAATGAGGAATCACACATAAAGGGGAACTCCGGGCTCTACATATTATAGGGGGAGATTTACTACAGCTGGAGAGTACAAAATCTGGGGCAACTCTGCATAGAAACCAATCAGCTTCCAGGTTTTATTGCTATATTATCAAAGCGTAATAGAAGAAGCTGACGTTAGGAGCTGATTGGCTCCCATGCAGAGCTGCACCAGATTCTGAGCGCTCCAGTTTTGGTAAATCCTCCATATGCAGTGGCGGTGCGTCCATAGGGACGCAGGAGCGCCGCCCCCTCTGGCTCGCTCACAGCCAGTAAAATATACAGATTCGTACACTGTATGAATCTGTATATTTTTGCCGCTGCCGCCCACTATTCAGCTGGCCAGATGTTGAGCGCCGGTCAGCTGAATAGCGGCAGCTGACTGGCTGTGTGGAAGTGCCTGTCAGGGGGTAGTCGGCTTCCTGAAGCTCATCCTCGGGACGTACCGGCCGTACGTCCGAGGATAAGACTGACAGGCGTCTCAGCCAATCAGGTAACCTGATTGGCTGAAGCGTCATCGAGGGCGGGACGAGGGACATCGAGGGACGTAGAAGCCATAAAGGTAAGTGCCAGGGGGGTACTGGGCACGGTGGCTACAAGTGGGGGCACAGTGGCTACAATTGGGGGCACAGTGGCGACAATTGGGGGCACAGTGGCGACAATTGGGGGCACAGTGGCGACAATTGGGGGCACAGTGGTGACAATTGGGGGCACAGTGGCGACAATTGGGGGCACAGTGGCTACAATTGGGGGCACAGTGGCGACAATTGGGGGCACAGTGGCTACAATTGGGGGCACAGTGGCGACAATTGGGGGCACAGTGGCGACAATTGGGGGCACAGTGGCGACAATTGGGGGCACAGTGGCTACAATTGGGGGCACAGTGGCGACAATTGGGGGCACAGTGGTGACAATTGGGGGCACAGTGGTGACAATTGGGGGCACAGTGGTGACAATTGGGGGCACAGTGGTGACAATTGGGGGCACAGTGGCTACAATTGGGGGCACAGTGGCAACAATTGGGGGCACAGTGGCTGTGTTTGATGGCATAGTGGTGACAATTGATGGCACAGTAGCTGCGTTTTGATGGCACAGTGACTGCATTTGATGGCATGGCGCAGGAGCGCCGCCCCCTCGCCTGCTCTCTCACATAGATTCATGCAATGCATGAATCTATCTATGGTCCCTGCTGCCGCCCCTATTCATGTGCCCGACCCTTTGTCGGGCACCGGGCATATGAATTACAGCGGCAGTGGTGTTTTGGCGGAAGCGCCTGATTAGAGCCATAGGCTCCAATATGCTTCCAAAAGGGTAAACAGCGGGCGCACTGCATTACTCAGTGTTGTGTTAGGGAAGCGAATACATTGCTTCCCTAACACTGACCCGCCTCTCAGCCAATCAGGTGCACCGGGTCTAGTTACCCTGTCACCTGATTGGCTAAAACACCAGGCGCCGCTATTGGACGCCTGACGGGACGAGAGGACAGGAGTCGGAGATGAGGACGGTGTGGAGAAGTGCCCAGCCCCCGCAGGAGACATGAAGAACCCCGCTCGTCGCCGTCACCCGCTGCCCCACCAAGACAGGGTAAGTGCCGGGCAGATGGTGAGCGGGTGGGGGTCACACTGGTAGCATTTGATGGGCACACTGGCAGCATTTAATGGGCACAGTGGCAGCATTTGATGGGCACAGTGGCAGCATTTGATGGGCACAGTGGTGGCATTTGATGGGCACAGTGGTGGCATTTGATGGACACAGTGGTGGCATTTGATGGACACAGTGGCTGCGTTTTGATGGGCACAGTGGTGATGCTTGATGGGCACAGTGGTGGTGTTTAATGGGCACAGTGGTTGCGTTTGATGGGCACAGTGGCAGCGTTTGATGGCACAGTGGCTACGTTTGATAGGCACAGTGGTGGCGTTTGATGGCACAGTGGTGGCGTTTGATGGGCACAGTGGCTGCATTTGATGGGCACAGTGGCTGCTCTGATGGGCACAGTGGCTGCTCTGATGGGCACAGTGGCTGCATTTGATGAGCACAGTGGCTGCGTTTGATAGGCACAGTGGTGGCATTTGATGGGCACAGTGGTGACGCTGGATGGGCACAGTGGTGGCGTTTGATGGCACAGTGGTGGCGTTTGATGGGCACAGTGGCTGCATTTGATGGGCACAGTGGCTGCTCTGATGGGCACAGTGGCTGCTCTGATGGGCACAGTGGCTGCATTTGATGAGCACAGTGGCTGCGTTTGATAGGCACAGTGGTGGCATTTGATGGGCACAGTGGTGACGCTGGATGGGCACAGTGGTGGCGTTTGATGGGCACAGTGGCAGCGTTTGATGGGCACAGTGGCTACGTTTGATGGGCACAGTGTCAGCGTTTGATGGCCACAGTGGTTGCGTTTGATAGGCACAGTGGTGGCATTTGATGGGCACAGTGGTGGCATTTGATGGGCACAGTGGTGGCATTTGATGGGCACAGTGGCTGCGTTTGATAGGCACAGTGGTGGCATTTGATGGGCACAGTGGTGGCATTTAATGGGCACAGTGGTAGCATTTGATAGGCACATTGGCAGCATTTGATGGGCACAGTGGTTGCGTTTGATGGGCACAGTGGCTGCGTTTTGATGGGCACAGTGGTGATGCTTGATGGGCACAGTGGTGGTGTTTAATGGGCACAGTGGTTGCGTTTGATGGGCACAGTGGCAGCGTTTGATGGCACAGTGGCTACATTTGATAGGCACAGTGGTGGCGTTTGATAGGCACAGTGGCTGCATTTGATGGGCACAGTGGCTGCTTTGATGGGCACAGTGGCTGTGTTTGATGGGCACAGTGGCTGCATTTGATGAGCACAGTGGCTGCGTTTGATAGGCACAGTGGTGGCATTTGATGGGCACAGTGGCTGCATTTGATGAGCACAGTGGCTGCGTTTGATAGGCACAGTGGTGGCGTTTGATGGCCACAGTGGTTGCGTTTGATGGGCACAGTGGTGGCATTTGATGGGCACAGTGGTGGCATTTGATGGGCACAGTGGTGGCATTTGATGGGCACAGTGGCTGCGTTTGATGGGCACAGTGGCTACATTTGATGGGCACGGTGGTGGCGTTTGATGGGCACGGTGGTGGCATTTGATGGGCACAGTGGTGGCATTTGATGGGCACAGTGGCAGCGTTTGATGGCACAGTGGCTACGTTTGATAGGCACAGTGGTGGCGTTTGATAGGCACAGTGGTGGCGTTTGATAGGCACAGTGGTGGCGTTTGATGGGCACAGTGGCTGCGTTTGATGAGCACAGTGGCTGCGTTTGATAGGCACAGTGGTGGCATTTGATGGGCACAGTGGTGACGCTGGATGGGCACAGTGGTGGCGTTTGATGGCACAGTAGCTACGTTTGATGGGCACAGTGGCAGCGTTTGATGGGCACAGTGGTGGCATTTGATGGGCACAGTGGTGGCATTTGATGGGCACAGTGGCTGCATTTGATGGGCACAGTTGCTGCGTTTGATGGGCACAGTGGTGGCATTTGATGGGCACAGTGGCTGTAATTAAATTTTTTTTTTTTAAATGTTTTCAGTTTCTTTGCGCCCCCAAACATTTTTGAACACCGGCCGCCCCTGACACACACATATTTATATATATATATATATATTACACACAAGCCCCTCCCCTCCTGTACCTGCAGCCTCTTGCCCCCCCCCTCCTGTACCTGCAGCCTCTTGCCCCCCCCCCCTGTACCTGCAGCTTCTTGCCCCCCATCCCCCCTCCTGTACCTGCAGCCTCTTGCCCCCCCCTCCTGTACCTGCAGCCTCTTGCCCCCCCCCTCCTGTACCTGCAGCCTCTTGCCCCCCCCCTCCTGTACCTGCAGCCTCTTGCCCCCCCCTCCTGTACCTGCAGCCTCTTGCCCCCCCCCCTCCTGTACCTGCAGCCTCTTGCCCCCCCTCCTGTACCTGCAGCCTCTTGCCCCCCCATACCTGCAGCCTCTTGCCCCCCTTCTCTCTCAGCTCTCTCAGGCTCCTGCACGCCACTCCATACTTCTCAGCGCCGCTCAGTTTCCTAACTTTGAATATTTTCATGTGTTCCTCAGAGGAGACACTTCCGCCCATATCAGAGGAATAACATAAACATTTCCTCTCCTTGTTACATTGTATCCAGTGAAGTATAGGTTGGAGCATGCGCGCTGCCTTCCCCTATCATTTACTGTAGATAAGCAGAAGGGAGTACACCCATTCCGCATGCGCACTAACCCATGGAGGCGGGACGCACGGCACGCACACACCCTTGGGGCACGTTGTACGCCCTGTACACCTTGCACGCATGCGTATTTCGAAGGTAGAAGCTCAGCGCGCAGCACGCATACTCTGGTGAGCGCGGCGTGCGTCAGGTACGCTCAGTACGCACGCTCTGGTGCTTTTTGCTTCCGAACTACAACTCCCAGAATCCTCGGCGGCCGGCGGTTGTTGTCAAGCGGTGGTTATGGAGATTCGGGCTCCGGGAGAAGACCCGGTGTGAATGGCGGGCCGGTGTGTACCGGAAAGAGATACCGGGGGGGCTGTGTGCTGCTGAGGAGAGAGACGTGCCCCGTACACCCCCCCAATACACGCCACACAGCACCCCCTCCCCCAATACCTACCATAGAGACACCGGAGAGAGAGAGAGAGGAGCCCCGGGGACCGCCTGAGGTGAGCGGGGGAGGGGCAATCACTTCTATTATTATTATTACTATGGAGGAATGTGGAGAACCTTCCAGAATATCCCATCATATCAACACAGGTATTCCCAGTATAGCAGGTGATCCCAGTATAGGGGGTGATCCCAGTATAGGAGGTATTCCCAGTATAGCAGGTGATCCCAGTATAGGGGGTGATCCCAGTATAGGAGGTATTCCCAGTATAGGAGGGTATTCCCAGTATAGGAGGGTATTCCCAGTATAGGAGGGTATTCCCAGTATAGGAGGTGATCCCAGTATAGGAGGTGATCCCAGTATAGGAGGTGATCCCAGTATAGGAGGTGATCCCAGTATAGGAGGTGATCCCAGTATAGGAGGTGATCCCAGTCTAGGAGGTGATCCCAGTATAGGAGGGTATTCCCAGTATAGGGGGTATTCCCAGTATAGGAGGTGATCCCAGTATAGGAGGGTATTCCCAGTATAGGAGGGTATTCCCAGTATAGGAGGGTATTCCCAGTATAGGAGGTGATCCCAGTATAGGAGGGTATTCCCAGTATAGGAGGGTATTCCCAGTATAGGAGGGTATTCCCAGTATAGGAGGTGATCCCAGTATAGGAGGTATTCCCAGTATAGGAGGGTATTCCCAGTATAGGAGGTGATCCCAGTATAGGAGGTATTCCCAGTATAGGAGGTATTCCCAGTATAGGGGGTATTCCCAGTATAGGGGGTATTCCCAGTATAGGGGGTATTCCCAGTATAGGGGGTATTCCCAGTATAGGGGGTATTCCCAGTATAGGGGGTGACACCAGTATAGGAGGTATTCCCAGTATAGGGGGTGATCCCAGTATAGGAGGTATTCCCAGTATAGGGGGTATTCCCAGTATAGGGGGTATTCCCAGTATAGGGGGTGATCCCAGTACAGGAGGTGATCCCAGTATAGGAGGTGATCCCAGTATAGGAGGTGATCCCAGTATAGGAGGTGATCCCAGTACAGGAGGTGATCCCAGTACAGGAGGTACTCCCAGTATAGAAGGTGATCCCAGTATAGAAGGTGATCCCAGTATAGGAGGTGATTCCAGTATAGGAGGTGATTCCAGTATAGGGGGTATTCCCAGTATAGGGGGTATTCCCAGTATAGGAGGTGATCCCAGTGTAGGAGGTGATCCCAGTGTAGGAGGTGATCCCAGTGTAGGAGGTGATCCCAGTGTAGGAGGTGATCCCAGTGTAGGAGGTGATCCCAGTGTAGGAGTTGATCCCAGTCTAGGAGGTGATCCCAGTCTAGGAGGTGATCCCAGTCTAGGGGGTGATTCCCAGTCTAGGGGGTGATTCCCAGTCTAGGGGGTGATTCCCAGTATAGAGGGTGATTCCCAGTATAGAGGGTGATCCCAGCATAGGGGATATTCCCAGTCTAGGAGGTGATCCCAGTCTAGGAGGTGATCCCAGTCTAGGAGGTGATCCCAGTCTAGGGGGCATTCCCAGTATAGGAGGTGATCACATTATAGGAGGTACTCCCAGTATAATTCCCGGTATAGGGGGTATTCCAGTATAGGAGGTGATCCCAGTATAGAAGATATTCCCAGTATAATCCCCAGTCTAGGCGGTGATTCCCAGTCTAGGAGGTACTCCCTCCCAGTATAGGAGGTGATCCTAGTAAGGATGAGCAAGCTTCACGTGCCGAGTCCGCCAGGAAGTCAGCACTGCGCTAATATCAGGCAGGGAGACGTTTTGTCCTGATGCGCGGCTGCAGAGATCGGGAAATGTCTCCCTGCCTGTGATTAGCGCAGTGCTGACTTCCTGGCGGGCTCTGCACGTGGGGCTTGCGAACACGCCGAAGCTCATCCTTACTTCCCAGTATAGGAGATACTCCCAGTACAAGAGGGACGGAGGTGTTTCTGTATAGGAGAGGATGGCGATCCTCCTGGTATAGGACATAGGTGAACTGTGAAGCATGGTGGTGGACATGGGGAGAAGGTGGAAGAGCTTGTCGCCGGAGGGGAGAAGGGGGAAGAGCTTGTGGCCGGAGGGGAGAAGGGGGAAGAGCTTGTGGCCGGAGGGGAGAAGGGGGAAGAGCTTGTGGCGGGAGGGGAGAAGGGGGAAGAGCTTGTGGCGGGAGGGGAGAAGGGGGAAGAGCTTGTGGCGGGAGGGGAGAAGGGGGAAGAGCTTGTGGCGGGAGGGGAGAAGGGGGAAGAGCTTGTGGCGGGAGGGGAGAAGGGGGAAGAGCTTGTGGCGGGAGGGGAGAAGGGGAAGAGCTTGTGGCCGGAGGGGAGAAGGGGGAAGAGCTTGTCGCCGGAGGGGAGAGGGGGAAGAGCTTGTGGCCGGAGGGGAGAAGGGGGAAGAGCTTGTGGCCGGAGGGGAGAAGGGGGAAGAGCTTGTGGCCGGAGGGGAGAAGGGGGAAGAGCTTGTGGCCGGAGGGGAGAAGGGGGAAGAGCTTGTGGCCGGAGGGGAGAAGGGGGAAGAGCTTGTGGCCGGAGGGGAGAAGGGGGAAGAGCTTGTCGCCGGAGGGGAGAGGGGGAAGAGCTTGTCGCCGGAGGGGAGAAGGGGGAAGAGCTTGTCGCCGGAGGGGAGAAGGGGGAAGAGCTTGTCGCCGGAGGGGAGAAGGGGGAAGAGCTTGTGGCCGGAGGGGAGAAGGGGGAAGAGCTTGTGGCCGGAGGGGAGAAGGGGGAAGAGCTTGTGGCCGGAGGGGAGAAGGGGGAAGAGCTTGTGGCCGGAGGGGAGAAGGGGGAAGAGCTTGTCGCCGGAGGGGAGAAGGGGGAAGAGCTTGTCGCGGGAGGGGAGAAGGGGGGGAAGAGCTTGTCGCCGGAGGGGAGAAGGGGGAAGAGCTTGTCGCCGGAAGGGGGAAGAGCTTGTGGCCGGAGGGGAGAAGGGGGAAGAGCTTGTGGCCGGAGGGGAGAAGGGGGAAGAGCTTGTGGCCGGAGGGGAGAAGGGGGAAGAGCTTGTGGCCGGAGGGGAGAAGGGGGAAGAGCTTGTGGCCGGAGGGGAGAAGGGGGAAGAGCTTGTGGCCGGAGGGGAGAAGGGGGAAGAGCTTGTGGCCGGAGGGGAGAAGGGGGAAGAGCTTGTGGCCGGAGGGGAGAAGGGGGAAGAGCTTGTGGCCGGAGGGGAGAAGGGGGAAGAGCTTGTCGCCGGAGGGGAGAGGGGGAAGAGCTTGTCGCCGGAGGGGAGAGGGGGAAGAGCTTGTCGCCGGAGGGGAGAAGGGGGAAGAGCTTGTCGCCGGAGGGGAGAAGGGGGAAGAGCTTGTCGCCGGAGGGGAGAAGGGGGAAGAGCTTGTCGCCGGAGGGGAGAAGGGGGAAGAGCTTGTCGCCGGAGGGGAGAAGGGGGAAGAGCTTGTCGCCGGAGGGGAGAAGGGGGAAGAGCTTGTCGCCGGAGGGGAGAAGGGGGAAGAGCTTGTCGCCGGAGGGGAGAAGGGGGAAGAGCTTGTCTCCAGAGGGGAGAAGGGGGGGGAAGAGCTTGTCGCCGGAGGGGAGAAGGGGGGGGAAGAGCTTGTCGCCGGAGGGGAGAAGGGGGGGGAAGAGCTTGTCGCCGGAGGGGAGAAGGGGGGGAAGAGCTTGTGGCCGGAGGGGAGAAGGGGGGGAAGAGCTTGTCGCCGGAGGGGAGAAGGGGGGGGAAGAGCTTGTCGCCGGAGGGGAGAAGGGGGGAAGAGCTTGTCGCCGGAGGGGAGAAGGGGGGGGAAGAGCTTGTCGCCGGAGGGGAGAAGGGGGGGGAAGAGCTTGTCGCCGGAGGGGAGAAGGGGGGGGAAGAGCTTGTCGCCGGAGGGGAGAAGGGGGGGGAAGAGCTTGTCGCCGGAGGGGAGAAGGGGGGGGAAGAGCTTGTCGCCGGAGGGGAGAAGGGGGGGAAGAGCTTGTCGCCGGAGGGGAGAAGGGGGGGAAGAGCTTGTCGCCGGAGGGGAGAAGGGGGGGAAGAGCTTGTCGCCGGAGGGGAGAAGGGGGGGAAGAGCTTGTCGCCGGAGGGGAGAAGGGGGAAGAGCTTGTCGCCGGAGGGGAGAAGGGGGAAGAGCTTGTCGCCGGAGGGGAGAAGGGGGAAGAGCTTGTCGCCGGAGGGGAGAAGGGGGAAGAGCTTGTCGCCGGAGGGGAGAAGGGGGAAGAGCTTGTCGCCGGAGGGGAGAAGGGGGAAGAGCTTGTCGCCGGAGGGGAGAAGGGGGAAGAGCTTGTGGCCGGAGGGGAGAAGGGAGAAGAGCTTGTGGCCGGAGGGGAGAAGGGGGAAGAGCTTGTCGCCGGAGGGGAGAAGGAGAAGACCGGAGAAAGAACGCATTTTTTTTTTTTTTTCATTTGGAGTGGGGTTCTCTCTTTAAGATTCATACCAGACTCAAAGGGTTCCCCTACAAGATCCTGAGAGCACAAGTCGCATGCGGTGGGGAGGAGCAGGGTCTGCACTTTGGGGGGGATGAGCGGGGTCTGCACCGCGGTGGGAAGGAGCGGGGTCTGTGGTGGGAAGGAGTGGGGACAGGCACTGTGGTGGGGAGGAGCGGGGTCTGTGGGGGGGGAGCGGGGACAGGCACTGTGGGGGGAAGCAGCGGTGACAGGCACTTTGGGGGGGGGGAGTGGGGTCTGTGGTGGGGAGGAGCGGGGACAGGCACTGTTGGGGGGGATGAGCAGGCACTGTGGTGGGAAGGAGCGGGGACAGGCACTGTTGGGGGGGAGGAGCGGGGACCGGGTCTGTGGGGGGGAAGGAGCGGGGACAGGCACTGTGGGGGGGGGGAGCAGGGACAGTGGTGGGGGGGAGGAGGAGCGGGCGCTGCGGTGGGGAGGACCGGGGTCTGTGGGGGGGGGAGGAGCGGGCGCTGCGGTGGGGAGGAGCGGGCGCTGCGGTGGGGAGGAGCGGGCGCTGCGGTGGGGAGGAGCGGGCGCTGCGGTGGGGAGTGGGGTCTGTGGTGGGGAGGACCGGGATCAGGCACTGTTGGGGGGGAGGAGCGGGCACTGTGGTGGGGAGTAGCGGGAACAGGCACTGTGGTGGGGAGTAGCGTGGTCTGTGGGGGGGGGGGTGGAGCAGGGACAGTGGTGGGGGGGGGAGAGGAGGAGCGGGCGCTGTGGTGGGGAGGACCGGGATCGGGCACTGTTGTGGGGGCGGGCACCGTAGCAGGGAGATTCTCTCTACATATGTATTGTAATTGTCGCTCTTCATTGCTGTGATTTTTCCATAAGGTGACCTCCCGGCTCGTTCTCTCTGCAGGTCTTCAGGATGCCGCATAAGATCGGGTTTGTGGTGGTTAGCTCCTCCGGACATGAGGACGGGTTCAGTGCCAAAGAGTTGATGATCCACGCCCCCACGGTGAACGGCTGGCGCTCCCCCAGGTACAGATCTATGATAATGAAGAGGGTGACACTAATCCAGGAAACACTGCTGCAGTGCTAAAGTCACAGAGGCTTCCTGAGTGTAGAACAGGGACCCCCTGAGGGGCCACATCGTATATTGTATGACTTCAGATTTCCCCTCCGAGCTCCGCCCTTTACGTCAGGGACCCTGTCCTAGACCCCTCCCACTTGTCCTGATAGGAGGAATAATTAATGGGGCAAATACAATGAGCACACAGAGGTTGGAGGAGAAGGCGGGGAATGTCCACCAATGAGCACACAGTGGTTGGGAGGAGAAGGCGGGGAATGTCCACCAATGAGCACACAGAGGTTGGAGGAGAAGGCGGGGAATGTCCACCAATGAGCACACAGTGGTTGGAGGAGAAGGCGGGGAATGTCCACCAATGAGCACACAGTGGTTGGAGGAGAAGGCGGGGAATGTCTACCAATGAGAACACAGTGGTTGGAGGAGAAGGCGGGAAGGTCCACCAATGAGCACACAGTGGTTGGAGGAGAAGGCGGGAAATGTCCACCAATGAGAACACAGTGGTTGGAGGAGAAGGCGGGGAATGTCCACCAATGAGCACACAGTGGTTGGGAGGAGAAGGCGGGGAATGTCCACCAATGAGCACACAGTGGTTGGAGGAGGAGGCGGGGAATGTCCACCAATGAGCACACAGTGGTTGGGAGGAGAAGGCGGGGAATGTCCACCAATGAGCACACAGCGGTTGGAGGAGAAGGCGGGAAATGTCCACCAATGAGAACACAGTGGTAGGAGGAGAAGGCGGGGAATGTCCACCAATGAGCACACAGTGGTTGGAGGAGAAGGCGGGGAATGTCCACCAATGAGCACACAGTGGTTGGAGGAGAAGGGCGGGGAATGTCCACCAATGAGAACACAGTGGTTGGAGGAGGAGGCGGGGAATGTCCACCAATGAGAACACAGCGGTTGGGGGAGGAGGCGGGGAATGTCCACCAATGAGCACACAGTGGTTGGAGGAGAAGGCGGGGAATGTCCACCAATGAGCACACAGCGGTTGGAGGAGAAGGCGGGAATGTCCACCAATGAGAACACAGTGGTTGGAGGAGGAGGCGGGGAATGTCCACCAATGAGAACACAGTGGTTGGAGGAGGAGGCGGGGAATGTCCACCAATGAGCACACAGTGGTTGGAGGAGAAGGGCGGGGAATGTCCACCAATGAGAACACAGTGGTTGGAGGAGGAGGCGGGGAATGTCCACCAATGAGCACACAGTGGTTGGGAGGAGAAGGCGGGGAATGTCCACCAATGAGCACACAGTGGTTGGAGGAGGAGGCGGGAATGTCCACCAATGAGAACACAGTGGTTGGAGGAGAAGGCGGGAAATGTCCACCAATGAGCACACAGCGGTTGGAGGAGGAGGCGGGGAATGTCCACCAATGAGCACACAGTGGTTGGAGGAGAAGGCGGGGAATGTCCACCAATGAGCACACAGTGGTTGGGAGGAGAAGGCGGGGAATGTCCACCAATGAGCACACAGTGGTTGGAGGAGAAGGCGGGGAATGTCCACCAATGAGCACACAGTGGTTGGAGGAGAAGGCGGGGAATGTCTACCAATGAGAACACAGTGGTTGGAGGAGAAGGCGGGAAATGTCTACCAATGAGAACACAGGGGTTGGAGGAGGAGGCGGGGAATGTCTACCAATGAGCACACAGTGGTTGGAGGAGGAGGCGGGGAATGTCCACCAATGAGCACACAGGGGTTGGAGGAGGAGGCGGGGAATGTCTACCAATGAGCACACAGTGGTTGGAGGAGAAGGTGGGGAATGTCCACCAATGAGCACACAGTGGTTGGGAGGAGAAGGCGGGGAATGTCCACCAATGAGCACACAGAGGTTGGAGGAGAAGGCGGGGAATGTCCACCAATGAGAACACAGCGGTTGGGGGAGGAGGCGAGGAATGTCCACCAATGAGCACACAGTGGTTGGAGGAGAAGGCGGGGAATGTCCACCAATGAGAACACAGCAGTTGGGGGAGGAGGCGGGGAATGTCCACCAATGAGAACACAGCAGTTGGGGGAGGAGGCGGGGAATGTCCACCAATGAGAACACAGCAGTTGGGGGAGGAGGCGGGGAATGTCCACCAATGAGAACACAGCAGTTGGGGGAGGAGGCGGGGAATGTCCACCAATGAGAACACAGCAGTTGGGGGAGGAGGCGGGGAATGTCCACCAATGAGAACACAGCAGTTGGGGGAGGAGGCGGGGAATGTCCACCAATGAGAACACAGCAGTTGGGGGAGGAGGCGGGGAATGTCCACCAATGAGAACACAGCAGTTGGGGGAGGAGGCGGGGAATGTCCACCAATGAGAACACAGCAGTTGGGGGAGGAGGCGGGGAATGTCCACCAATGAGAACACAGCGGTTGGGGGAGGAGGCGGGGAGCGTCCTTGCATGGCCTAGTCAGAGCCCAGACTTAAACCCCATTGAAAATCTGTGGAATGTTTGAAGGCTGCAGTCCACAAATGGTCACCTTAAAGTGTATATGAACCCCGAGCCGTTCTGCAGAGAAGAGCGGGGAACAATTGCAAAGTTAGACAAATCCCAACAGACTAAAGGCTGGAATTAAAGCTAAAGGGGGACACACAAGGGTGGGGGGGGGGGGGATCCTTTTCCCAACTTGGCGTAAACACAGCTGGATAAAACATAAATGGTGTCTGTCTTCATTTCAGGCTGCAAAGCAACAACATTGGATCATTATTTTCTATATGCTCTGTATGTGTGCGTTCAGCAGGGTGTCAGGAATTCTGCTTTAGATAAGAGTTCAGAAGATACGACGATGATGATGATGATGTCTGTAGCCGTGTGCTTTACATGTTCCCCCCCCCCCCCCCCCCCCCCCCCCCCCCCTCCCCCCAGGTTCTGTCAGTACCCTCAGGAGATTGTGATCCATATGGTGGAGAGATGCCGGATCCGGAAGCTGCAGCTCTTGGCTCATCAGTACATGATCTCCTCCAAGATCGAGTTCTACATTTCCGAAAGTCTTCCGGAATACTTCACTCCGTACCAGACCGAGCGATTCCGCAGACTCGGGTAGGCCGTCATTTTACTATTTCACCACCAGGGGGCGCCGTGTGTCTACATTTTTATTTTTCAAAAGACGCATTGAATGTAAACTAAAATCTGTCTCCGAGCAAAAGGAGGCCGATCGTTCAGTTCTGCTCAGTAGCTGGGGCTTATTTTATTTCTTTGGGGGGGTTTTACCCCCCAAATTACTTCTTCAGAAGAAATAAATGATAAAGTGGTATTTAACCCAAAATCAAACATTTATTATATTGAAACTTGTCAATTCTCAGATGTGCATTTGTTTTCTTTTTTTTTTTTTTCGGCTTTCTTTTATTTTCATCTGGTGATCCAGCCAGTAAGTCTGTTTTTCAACAGAACAAGCTCTCCTGCAGCGTTGGGACAAACCATTCAACACTGACGGGTGTGCTTAAAATGATCGGCTTTTATTTATGGAAAACCTTTTATCCCAAAAGGAACTAACTGATTATAACCACTTGAAGACCCCGCCTTTTCTGACACTTTTTTGTTTACACATTTAAATCTGTATTTTTTTTTTTTGCTAGAAAATTATTTAGAACCCCCCAAACATTATAGGAAAAAGGGAGTTTCCGCTCCAGGTGGGTGTGCTGGATAATCGGTAGCTTCTCAGGAGACCAGGAGTGCCGGCAATGCACAAGGCAAATTGTAAAGGCTAAAAGAATGGACAGCCGCACCTCCAAAAAAAAACAATAAAAAAAAGATGACAAATGCACTACAAAACACAGAACAGTGGAGATGGCAGCCTACGCGTTTCACACTGCGGTCAGTGCTTAACCACTTAAGCCCCGGACCAATATGCTGGCTAAAGACCCAAGGGGTTTTTACAGTTCGGGACTGCGTCGCTTTAACAGACAATTGCGCGGTCGTGCGACGTGGCTCCCAAACAAAATTGGCGTCCTTTTTTCCCCACAAATAGAGCTTTCTTTTGGTGGTATTTGATCACCTCTGTGGTTTTTAGTTTTTGCGCTATAAACAAAAATAGAGCGACAATTTGGAAAAAAATGCAATATTTTTTACTTTTTGCTATAATAAATATCCCCCAAAAATATATAAAAATTTTTTTTTTTTCCTCAGTTTAGGACGATACGTATTCTTCTACCTATTTTTGGTAAAAAAAAATCCCAATAATCGTTTATCGGTTGGTTTGCGCAAAATTTATAGCGTTTACAAAATAGGGGATAGTTTTATTGCATTTTTATTTTTTTTTATTTTTTTTACTACTAACGGCGGCGATCAGCGATTTTTTTTCGTGACTGCGACATTATGGCGGACACTTCGGACAATTTTGACACATTTTTGGGACCATTGTCATTTTCACAGCAAAAAATGCATTTAAGTTGCATTGTTTATTGTGAAAATGACAGTTGAAGTTTGGGAGTTAAACACAAGGTGGCGCTGTAGGAGTTAGGGTTCACTTTGTGAGTGTTTACAACTGTAGGGGGGTGTGGCTGTAGGTGTGACGTCATCGATCGTGTCTCCCCTACAAAGGGAATGACGCGATCGATACACCGCCACAGTGAAGCACGGGGAAGCTGTGTTTACATACGGCTCTCCCCGTTCTTCAGCTCCGGGGAGCGATCGCCGCACTCGAGCGGCGATCGGGTCCACGGGACCCGCGGTCCCGGAGCTTCGGACCGGGTCGTGGGAGCGCGCCGCAACCCACGGCTGGGTACAAGTACAGGACGTATATATATGTGCTTGTGCCCAGCCGTGCCATTCTGCTGACGTATATGTGCAGGAGGCGGTCCGGAAGTGGTTAATCATGATTAAGCACTGACCGCAGTGTGAAACGCGTAGGCTGCTATCTCCACTGTTCTGCTGTGTTTTGTAGTGCATTTTTCATCTTTAATTGTTTTTTTTTTGGAGGTGTGGCTGTCCATTCTTTTAGCCTTTACAATTTCCCCAAACATTATACTTCCCCTTTAGAGCGAGAGCAATAATTCTAGCACTAGACCTCCTATGCAACTCTGAACTGGTAACCTGTAAAAATGTTAACGCGTCGCCTATGGGGATTTTTTTTAAGTACCGTAACATCGCCTTTCACATTATACAACAAAATTGGGCTAACTTTACTGTTTTTTGTTTTTGTTTTTTTTAATTCATGAATGTTTTTGTTTTGTTTTTTTCCAAAAAATTGTGTTTGAAAAACCGCTGCACAAATACCGTGTGACATAAAAAAATTAAACGCCCACCATTTTATTATATAGGGCAGTGATCGTGAACCTCGGCACCCCAGATGTTTAGGAACTACATTTCCCATGATTCTCAGGCACTCTGCAGTGTAGTGGAGCATCATGGGAAATGTAGTTCCAAAACATCCGGGGTGCCAAGGTTCTCCATCACTGATATAGGGTCTCTCTCTCCCTCCTACTTTTTTTTTATTTATTATTATTGTATATTAATATAATAAAAAATTAGATAGATATGAATAGAGAGGTGGATATCTCCATCAGAGGCCCTATATAATGAAATTGTGGGCGTTGCAATTTTAGCTTTTTTGCTAGAAAATTACTTAGAACCCCCAAACCCTTTTTTTTTTTTCTAACATCGTAGAGAATAAAATGACGGCCGTTGCAATACTTTTTGTCACACCGTATTTGCGCAGCGGTCTTAAAAGCTTACTTTTTTTGGGGGGGGGGAAAAAGCACTTTTTTAATTAAAAAAAATAAAACTGTAGAGTTAGTCCAATTTTTTTTTATATATTGTGAAAGAGGATGTTGCACCGAGTAAATTGATATCCAACATGTCACGCTTCAAAGTTTTCGGCCGCTCGTCGAATGGCGACAAACGTTTACCCATAAAAATCTTCATAGGCGACGTTTAAAAAATCCTACAGGTTGCATGTTTTGAGTTACAGAGGAGGTCTAGGGCTAGAATTATTGCTCTCGCTCTAACGATCGCGGCGATACCTCACATGTGTGGTTTGAACACCGTTTTCATATGCAGGCGCTGCTCACGTAAGCGTTCACTTCTGCGCGCGAGCTTGTTGCGAGGGGGCACTTTAAAAAATAATCTTATTTTACTTTCTTTTATTTTGATACTGTTTTAAATTTTGTGTGTGTGTGTGTGTGTGTGTGTGTGTATATATATATATATATATATATATATATATATATATATATATATATATATATATATATATATATATATATATATATATTTTTTAAACAGTGTCAAAATATAATAATAAAATGCACTGATTACTGTGAAAATGACACTGGCAGGGAAGGGTTTAACCACTAGGTGGCGCTGTAGGGGTTAAGTGTTCCCTAAGGCGTGATTCTTACTGTAGGGGGGGGGGGGGTGGCTTGCTGTGACACGTCACTGATCGTGTTCCCGATGACAGGGAACAGACGATCAGTGACATGTCACTAAGCAGAACAGGGAGATGTTGTGTTTACACATCTCCTTGTTCTATGTCTCCATGAGGCGATTGCGGGTAAGCCATCTGCGTTCAAGTCCGTGCGGGCACGCTCACAGAGATCGCGGCACGCCCGCAGCAACCGCTTCTTAAAGGGGACGTATATATACACGTCCTTCTGCCTGCCCGTGCCATGCTGCAGACGTATATCTGCGTGCGGCGCTATGGACAGTAGTAAAGTTTTGGCGTCGCTTCCACCCTGCAGTGATATGGAGACGGGTGGGGATCATCTTCCCCCTCACTCCTCTCCATACACAGCAAGGGGACAGACGCAATCGCCGTGGCAGAGGGCCCGGGAGAGCGGCTGGAGGGGGTGCCCCTCTCCCGCCGCCGATAAAAGGGATCTTGCGGCGGATCCGCTGCAGAGACCTCTTTTTACCGCCCGCTGAAGAAGAGAATACCGGGGTTACAGAGGCTAGCTGCTACTATAACAACTATATCCCGCTTCAAACAGCCAACGTATTCCTGCGGCGGGCGGTCTGTAAGTGGTTAAGTGTTTCGGTTTGACCTGATATTATACGGTTTTGGTAAATCTAAAGGAAAATTGTATAATGTATGGCGGGCCTAAGATCTCTTGTTGTTTTCAGGTACGTGGCTCTTTCTGATAACGAGAAGACGGGATACAAGGCCAGAGAGCTGAAGTCTGTCTATGTGGACGCGGTGGGGCAATATCTCAAAGTCATCTTCCATAAGAACTACGCCAACAGATATAATCTCTACAACCAGGTAACCCCCCCGGAGTCTCCGTCCAATCACCATCTTCTGTTCATTTCCTGCACTGTGAAATATCAACAAAATCTGATTGGTGGCTGCGATTCGCACAGCCTGTTGTTGTCCCATTGTGTGGTATGATTGGGTGTCATGTGACCCGACTGTTGTCCTGTCTGCATATTCTTATAGGCTGTGTGGCCTAATATCCTCAATACCGTTCTCCTTGCGATCTAGCCTTTATTGGCGAAACGCGTTAGTGAGGGGTGGTCCGTGGGCGGAGACAATATGGATGTAACTGTTTGACTGACAGCTAAATAACAAGCTTTCTGGGGTGCGGCTTGCATTAATCGGCGCCATTTCTCTTCTTTGTTTCCTGTGTAGGTCGCCCTGATTGCAATAAATATAATTGGTGACCCCGTGGACATTAATGAAGAAAACGTGGTAAATATATAATGATGATTTGTGTGATGGAATGTGAATATAGGAGTGAAGGCGCCCATAGACGTAACATTGTGGTTGGATAAAAAAAAAAAAAAACTGCGCTGCCATTGGACGACTGTTCTGTCCATCATAGGAGGCGGGACTTTCAATTAAAGAGGCCACTGAGAAAACGGGAGTTTCTCCTATATGTCTGTCGGCGCTCGTCCCGCCCCCTCCCTGTCTCCTCCAAGGCTGCAGATGGGCATGAATCAGGCTGTACTGATGGCATTATTATTATTATTATACAGGATTTATATAGCGCCAACAGTTTGCGCAGCGCTTTACAACATCAGGGAAGACAGTAAAGTTACAATACAATTCAATACAGGAGGGATCAAAGGGCCCCGCTCGTTAGAGCTTACAGTCTAGACGAGGGAGGGATTGGTGAGTGCTGCATTCATGGCAATGGGGGTGAGTGCTGCATTCATGGCAGTGGGGGTGAGTGCTGCATTCATGGCAGTGGGGGTGGGTGCTGCATTCATGGCAGTGGGGGTGAGTGCTGCATTCATGGCAGTAGGGGTGGGTGCTGCATTCATGGCAGTGGGGGGTGGGTGCTGCATTCGCAGTGGGGGGTGGGTGCTGCATTCATGGCAGTGGGGGGTGGGTGCTGCATTCATGGCAGTGGGGGGTGGGTGCTGCATTCATGGCAGTGGGGGTGGGTGCTGCATTCATGGCAGTGGGGGTGGGTGCTGCATTCATGGCAGTGGGGGTGGGTGCATGGCAGTGGGGGTGGGTGCTGCATTCATGGCAGTGGGGGTCGGTGCTGCATTCATGGCAGTGGGGGGTGGGTGCTGCATTCATGGCAGTGGGGGGTGGGTGCTGCATTCATGGCAGTGGGGGTGGGTGCTGCATTCATGGCAGTGGGGGTGGGTGCTGCATTCATGGCAGTGGGGGTGGGTGCATGGCAGTGGGGGTGGGTGCTGCATTCATGGCAGTGGGGGTGGGTGCTGCATTCATGGCAGTGGGGGTGGGTGCTGCATTCATGGCAGTGGGGGTGGGTGCTGCATTCATGGCAGTGGGGGTGAGTGCTGCATTCATGGCAGTGGGGGTGGGTGCTGCATTCATGGCAGTGGGGGTGAGTGCTGCATTCATGGCAGTGGGGGTGGGTGCTGCATTCATGGCAGTGGGGGTGGGTGCTGCATTCATGGCAGTGGGGGTGGGTGCTGCATTCATGGCAGTGGGGGTGGGTGCTGCATTCATGGCAGTGGGGGTGGGTGCTGCATTCATGGCAGTGGGGGTGAGTGCTGCATTCATGGCAGTGGGGGTGGGTGCTGCATTCATGGCAATGGGGGTGGGTGCATGGCAGTGGGGGTGGGTGCTGCATGCATGGCAGTGGGGGTGAGTGCTGCATTCATGGCAGTGGGGGTGGGTGCTGCATTCATGGCAGTGGGGGTGGGTGCTGCATTCATGGCAGTGGGGGTGTGTGCTGCATTCATGGCAGTGGGGGTGTGTGCTGCATTCATGGCAGTGGGGGTGTGTGCTGCATTCATGGCAGTGGGGGTGTGTGCTGCATTCATGGCAGTGGGGGTGGGTGCATGGCAGTGGGGGTGGGTGCTGCATTCATGGCAGTGGGGGTGGGTGCTGCATTCATGGCAGTGGGGGTGGGTGCTGCATTCATGGCAGTGGTTGTGGGTGCTGCATTCATGGCAGTGGGGGGTGGGTGCTGCATTCATGGCAGTGGGGGTGGGTGCTGCATTCATGGCAGTGGGGGTGGGTGCTGCATTAATGGCAATGGGGGTGAGTGCTGCATTCATGGCAGTGGGGGTGGGTGCTGCATGCATGGCAGTGGGGGTGGGTGCTGCATGCATGGCAGTGGGGGTGGGTGCTGCATTCATGGCAGTGGGGGTGGGTGCTGCATGCATGGCAGTGGGGGTGGGTGCTGCATGCATGGCAGTGGGGGTGGGTGCTGCATGCATGGCAATGGGGGTGGGTGCATGGCAGTGGGGATGGGTGCTGCATGCATGGCAATGGGGGTGGGTGCATGGCAGTGGGGGTGGGTGCTGCATTCATGGCAGTGGGGGTGGGTGCTGCATGGCAGTGGGGGTGGGTGCTGCATTCATGGCAGTGGGGGTGGGTGCTGCATGCATGGCAGTGGGGGTGGGTGCTGCATGCATGGCAGTGGGGGTGGGTGCTGCATGCATGGCAGTGGGGGTGGGTGCTGCATGCATGGCAGTGGGGGTGGGTGCTGCATGCATGGCAATGGGGGTGGGTGCATGGCAGTGGGGATGGGTGCTGCATGCATGGCAATGGGGGTGGGTGCATGGCAGTGGGGGTGGGTGCTGCATTCATGGCAGTGGGGGTGGGTGCTGCATGCATGGCAGTGGGGGTGGGTGCTGCATGCATGGCAATGGGGGTGGGTGCATGGCAGTGGGGATGGGTGCTGCATGCATGGCAATGGGGGTGGGTGCATGGCAGTGGGGGTGGGTGCTGCATTCATGGCAGTGGGGGTGGGTGCTGCATGCATGGCAGTGGGGGTGAGTGCTGCATTCATGGCAATGGGGGTGAGTGCTGCATTCATGGCAGTGGGGGTGGGTGCTGCATTGTGTGCTGCATTCATGGCAGTGGGGGTGGGTGCTGCATGCATGGCACTTGTGAGGCTGCAGATGGGGACTGATTTAGGCTGCTTAGACAGATTTTTAATGGTTCACAGAATCTCAGGCAAAATGGTCGGTCCTCAAGGATGTTCACTTCATCAAATCTGTCCCTCTTTGAAAAAAGTTAGGACACCCCTGCCATAGGCGAATCGTCCGTCGAGTGAGGTCGGGAAGGCTTTACTTTCATTTTTTAATGACAATGGAAACGGCACAATTAGAGATTAGCAATAAAAATTGACATGTGTTCGAATCGATCTCTACTCTATCCAAAACAAAAACTAAACGTTTTTTGCCTTTTAGTTCTACTTTAACATTGAAGTCTGTCCCTCAGGCTGCACGAAAGTCCGACCAAAGTAGCGCATGAATTGCTTTTGAAGTTGTTGCAACTTTTAAGTTTTACATTTTATATGAATGGTTATCATTGGAAAACACGGGGAGCGACTTGTCATGCGACTTTGATGTCCAAAGTGTAAATGGAGCCTAAAACCAAATATTTACCCAAAACATCACGCAATTGTTGGATAACGAGGTGACACCAGACTAATTCAATCATAAAGGAACCTCTAAAAATTAGCCAACAGACAGAAACAATAGGTGACTCAATTAACAATGGGAATGCACGCCTTGGAGGCACACAATGGGAGAGTCCTACTGAACACACACTTATCACCTTAATAATCTGACTATATCAGGAGAACCCAGAGTCGGGATGATATGAACATCAATTCTGAGTATCGCAATCTAAAGCAGGGATATGAAATTAGCCGACCTCCAGCTGTTGTAAAACTACAAGTCCCATCATGCCTCTGGGTGTCATGCTTGTGGCTGTCAGAGTCTTGCAATGCCTCATGGGACTTGTAGTTCTGCAACAGCTGGAGGTCCGCTAATTGCATATCCCTGATCTAACGCAATCATTGCTGGTTTGTGCATAGAGACCCCAAATATGTATCGGGGTCCTCCAGTTCCCGGAGTCTGTGTGTTTTGGGGAAACATGGACTGGAATCCGAAGCACTCCAAGGGTCCCCCAGGCACACACCTCCCAGAGAGTAGTGTCCCCTATAAAGCCAGGGCCCGTAGGCAGGAGGCCACACCGCAGTCTTCTCCAAACGCCTCTGTCCCGCTTGGGTCTGTCACACCTGCGTTTATACCGTGTTTCCCCGAAAATAAGCCCGGGTCTTATATTAATTATGCCAACAAAAGACACAGTAGGGCTTATTTTCGGGGTAGGTCTTACTATGTAATGTGCTGTCTTCTCTCCCCCTCTCCCTCCCTGCCTGTCAGAAATCCCCAGTGTGAACCGAGATAAAATGCTTGTAAAATCCTACAATCCACTCTATTACAGTATTATATAATGTACAATGTGTGTTTCTGTAATATAATTGTGCCAAATACCTTTGTTATAGAGCCGCTCTGTGCTTCTGTTAACCGCCGGAGCTCTCTTCTCCCGCAATTATATTACATAAACACACACATTGTACATTATATACTACTATAATAGAGTGTATTATAGGATTTTACAAGCATTTTTAACTAGGGCTTATTTTCAGGGTAGGGCTTATATTGCAGCCCTCCTGGAAAATAGCGCTAGGTCTTATTTTCAGGGTAGGTCTTATTTTTGGGGAAACAGGGTATACGTTTTATCTTTTCTGTGTTCTGATTTTCAGCCAACCCGGGAGAAGATCATTGACCAATACCTGGGGAGCAGCTTTGAAGACAGCGGCATTGATCCCGCGTTTACGGGGTAAGAGAAGCCAGCGATGCTGCGCAATTCAGCTTCATAATAAAAGGAAATTAAAGCGAGACCGGACTCTGCATCCTTCTCTTTCCAAGTCACACGAGAATGATATTCTTATATTCCACTTCAGCCCCGGACCATTATGCAGCTAAAGGACTAGGCCCCTTTTTGCGATTCGGCACTGCGTCGCTTTAACTGACAATTGCGCGGTCGTGCGACGTGGCTCCCAAACAAAATTGGCGTTTTTTTCCCCCCACAAATAGAGATTTCTTTTGGTGGTATTTGATCACATATAACTTGTATGACCCAATAATTTAAAGAGCCAAGGCTGCTTGAGGCCCAGGCAATTCCATAAACATAGGTCAAAAAAAGGAGGGGGGAGGGACTTTCACGGCACTGATAAGAAAGCAGGTAAGTGTAAAAAACTAAATTTATCTACATAAAACGGTTTACACGTTAAAAACATTTGGGAACAGACCCCACAAATCAACATTGGGTATACAACCAATTGTGACAGATAGGTGGAGCCAGAAGGCCTCGACCGGTTTCGCGGTTTTTATTTTTTGCGCTATAAACAAAAATAGAGCGGGGAAAAAAAACGCAATATTCTTTTTTTTTTTTGCTATAATAAATATCCAAATAAAAAAAAAAAAAAACAATGATTTCCTCAGTTCAGGCCGATACGTATTCTTCTACATATTTTTTGGTTAAAAAATCCGCAATAAGCGTTTATTGATTGTTTTGCGCAAAAGTTTTATAGCGTCTACAAAATAGGGGATAGATTTATGGCATCTTTTTTTCTCCATAGTAATGTTAGTAATAGTTTACCATGACTGACATTGCGGCGGACATATTGGACACTTTTGATGCTATTTTGAGTCCAGTGACATTTATTCAGCGATTAGCGATTTAGCGCTATAAAAATGCACTGATTAGGGGTAAATTGTGTATTCTAGGGAGTGATTCTAACTGTAGGGGGGAGGGGACTCCCAAGGGTAGGAGAGCGATCGGCGTTCCTCTGAACTGAGAACACACATCGGTCTCCTCTCACCTGACGGGACGTGGATCTGTTGCCGGTAATCGCGGGTACCCGTCGGCAGGGCCGCCATCAGGGGGGGGGGGGCATTACACCTGTAAGGGGCCCGGCTGGCCCCCCTCCTGTGTGTTTTTTTTTTTTTTTTTTTTGGGCATTACACCTGTAAGGGGCCCAAGGGTCCACAGCGCCCCTTACAGGCCCGGTCCCCCTCCCGTTTATTTTTTTGCTTTACACCTGTCCCCGCTCCCCTCCCCCCTATCTTTTTTGGGTGATATTTATTATAGAAAAAAGTAAAAGATATTGCATTTTTTTTTCAAAATTGTCGCTCCATTTTTGTTTATAGCGCAAAAAAATAAAAGACCGCAGAGGTGATCAAATACCACCAAAAGAAAGCTCTATTTGTGTGGGGAAAAAAGGACGTCAATTTTGTTTGGGAGACACGTCGCACGACCGCGCAATTGTCAGTTAAAGCGACGCAGTGCCGAATCGCAAAAAAACAGGCCTGGTCTTTTAGCTGCATAATGGTTCCCGGGGCTGAAGTGGTTAAAGTAACGCAGTGCCGTATTACAAAAAATGGCCTGGTCATAGGGGGGGGGGGGGTAAATCTTCTGGTCCTTAAGTGGTTAAAGGACAGAGGAGGAGGGGCAGTGGAGAGGTTCTGTCAGCCTTCATTTACCCGGAGATTACATTGATGTGAGATGAATGTTTGATGATCGGCGGCGTATCGGGAGATCTGGGAACGTTGGTTACGGCAACAAAATACAAACCTTCTCCAATCCCTTTGTAAGATCTCTTCCATATTTCATTCATTGTTGGGATGTTGTTGCCGGGCAGATTGATTGTCTTTTGTGTAAATAGAAGATAATCATCCGGCAATGTTCTTTATTGGCGATCCGTCATTTCCTGCGCCAAGCGCACAATACGTACAGATCAATGTCTGAGCAGGATTTAAAGTGGAAGTAAAGTCTTTTTTTTTATTTATTTTTATTTACTTGGACCTACAGGGTCCACCAGGCATACATCACCACAGTATCCGCGGCGATCTACACCACGTCCGGCCCCTCCTACGCCCCCCCCCCCCTGCTGTCTTATGGGATTCGCGTGTGTGCAGTAGGGAACCAGGAAGTGAAGCCGCAAGCAGGGCCGCCATCAGGGGGGGTACAGGCATTACGGGTGGCACCCCCCCCCTTTTTATTTATTTTTTTATTTGTCAGCACCCAAAGCCCCCCCGACCTCTTAGGGGGCCCGTGGTCTCCAGGGCCCCGGGTGGCATCCCCCTTTTTTTCCCCGTCACAACCCAACCCCCCCCCCCCCCGACCTCTAAGGGGCCCTGTGGTCTCCAGGGCCCCGGGTGGCATCCCCCTTTTTTTTTTTCCGTCAACACCCAAAGCCCCCCCAACCTCTGAGGGGCCCAACCTTAATTTGCGGCGGCAGAACTCCGCTTTGAGAGATGTGTTGGGGGAGGAAGGAGGGGGGGGGTGTAACTAATTTTACAGGAAAAGTTACAAGTTTGAACATTTTGGCTCCTCCCATTTCTGGGTCTAATGAACATTTTCAGATGTAGATTTTATGTCGGTGAATTCCCGGTTCTGTAATCTTTCCGTCTCGCGCACGGATCGGAACTCCGCCCCCGGGTTTTATGGCGGGTTCTACATGTCTGACCTTCATCTCCTCCATTTTGTTGGTTTGCAGGAAGCCGGATGCGATTTCTCCTCTGGATGATCTGGCCTTTGACATGTACCAAGATCCGGAGGTCGCCCAAATAATCCGCAAGCTGGACGAGAAGAAGCAGGAGGCCGTCCGCCACGAGCGCTACGACTACGCCAAGAAGCTGAAACAGGCGATTGCCGACCTGCAGAAGGTAACGATCGTCTCGGGCAAATTCGATCCTGGTCCAGTTTGTAACGCAACGTCCGTGTTCTCCTTCCACAAGAAGTGATTGCAAAATATCGTACAGTAAACGAGAATAATTCCTTCCAGAAACATGCTATTTCAAAGCACTTCTAGGTTCTAGCAATGTGACCATAAAATGTCCCTCCACAAAAGGGATTAGAAGAAAAATCGATCAGGAGTTCCAGAGTATAAAAGAGAAGAGAGGCGCCTCTAAGTGTAGCAATAAGTTGCTAAATGTTGTCCCTTCATTACATGTAACCATATTGCTACACTTAGAGGAGGAGCCTCTCTTCTCTTTTATACTCAGCTGTGACATGACGCTGCTCTTATATCAAGACATCGCTTGTATATCAAGGCAAAATTTAATAAAAAATGTTGCTTGTCTTGCAAAACGCTCTCAAACCAAGGTTCCCCCTCCCTGCTTCTTAAAGTGGAGTTCCACCCATAAATATAACATTACATCAGTAGTTTTAAAGAAATGTCATCAGTCCTTTAAGAATTTTTTTTTTTTTTTAGATGCCTTCAAAGTGTTGTTGCTAGGCAGAATAGTTAATCTTCCCACTTCCTGCACCTAGGTGCTTAATGCTTCCTAACCTACACCGCACAGACTCCTGGGAATGTAGTGGGTGTAACTTTCCAGTAGTCTGTGCACTCCCCAGTCTCGAAGAATCATGTGACTTGGACAGTACAGGTGCTGAAACCTGATCTGACACTGCTTGTGCAGCACTGAGCATGTGCGAGATCTGCAAAGCTGAAATCCAGGAAGTCATACAGTCTGGCTTCATGATGCCCACACTTAAGATGGCCCCAGTCAAGTTCTATTTTATAAAGTGTCTAAATGCTGTAACAACCTAACAAAACGGACCTTAGTTTACAGACTAACTTTACTAGAATACATTAAGCTTGTGTATTACAGGGGTATTAATATTTAAAAAGTGAAATTGTGGCCGGAACTCCGCTTTAACTTGCAGATCTCTGCTCCAGGGGGCTCATGCCTGAAGCTGTGTAAGGGGCCCCAAAATTCCTGATGGCGGCCCTGGTGGCTTCATCAGTGATTTCCAGGGTATGATGTATACTGTACATAGATACATTGTTTCAAGCTGGCTCAATGCAGCTGTGTAAAGTCGATCATGCCTGGAATTTGATCTTTAAGATAAAACTGTATTCCATTAATAACCAAATCCCAGAATAGACGAGTCTCGTGTTTGTATTGTGTGTAGGTGGGGGAGCGGCTCGGTCGCTATGAAGTGGAGAAGCGATGTGCGGTGGAGAAGGAAGATTACGATTTGGCCAAGCAGAAAAAGCAGCAGATGGAAGAATATCGCCAGAAAGTTTATCAGCAGTTGGAGCTCCACGATCTCCTGGACATCGCTCTGGTATGTGTCGGCTTCGAACGGCGGATACGTCACATCGGTATATATTATGAGGGGTGTAGACGGGCTACGTCTTGCGGAAGTCGGGCAGTTTAGAAGCTGTAGGGTTGTAGCAAATGTGAAATGCTGATTTGTCAGTGTGCGCGTTCCATAAGAGCCCAGGGAAAAACGCCATTTAAAGCGGAGCTCCACCCAAAAATGGAACGTCTGCTTTTCAGAATACCTGACATCGCCCCCACCTGCCCCGGTGTCACATTTGGCACCTTTCAGGGGGAGCAGATACCTGTGTAATCCTGGTATTTGCTCTCACTTCCGGGCATGGGTCGCCACGGTGACCTTTGCCACATCCGGCGCCTCCTCCCTCACCCCCCCCTTCCGGTGTCTTCTGGGAGACACACCGGGCCCAGAAGACAGCAGGGACCAGTGGGATCGCACAGTGCAAAACGCGCATGTGCAATAGACCCCTGGGCTCTGCCCCTGCGCCTGACCCCCGGGCTCTGCCCCTGCGCCTGACCCCCGGGCTCTGCCCCTGCGCCTGACCCCCGGGCTCTGCCCCTGCGCCTGACCCCCGGGCTCTGCCCCTGCGCCTGACCCCCGGGCTCTGCCCCTGCGCCTGACCCCCGGGCTCTGCCCCTGCGCCTGACCCCCGGGCTCTGCCCCTGCGCCTGGCCCCCGGGCTCTGCCCCTGCGCCTGACCCCGGGGCTCTGCCCCTGACCCCGGGGCTCTGCCCATGGCCCCCGGGCTCTGCCCCTGCGCTCTGCCCATGGCCCCTGCGCTCTGCCCATGGCCCCTGCGCTCTGCCCATGGCCCCTGCGCTCTGCCCATGGCCCCTGCGCTCTGCCCATGGCCCCTGCGCTCTGCCCATGGCCCCTGCGCTCTGCCCATGGCCCCTGCGCTCTGCCCATGGCCCCTGCGCTCTGCCCATGGCCCCTGCGCTCTGCCCCTGCGCCTGACCCCTGGGCTCTGCCCCTGCGCCTGACCCCTGGGCTCTGCCCCTGCCCATGGCCCCTGCGCTCTTACTTACCACTGAACTCGCTGCACTTCTTACTCCTGACCCCTTCACTGTGTGTTTTCATACTGATCTCTGAACTTTGCAATACATAATTCTGGCCCCTGCACTCTGCATTACTGACCACCTAACGCTTCAGACCTGCCGTACCTTTTAATGGGACCTTTCTAGGTGATCTTTCCTCTAATTCGCTGACCATATCCTCCTCAGTCTATTAGTCTCTTAAGACCTGATGAAGGGGGCTCTTGTGTACCCCTGAAACATAGTGGTGTGTTTTTTTTTATAAAAAAAAAAAAATGTATCTGAATTTCAAAACCGTTGGGCGTTCTCAACGTCAACACATAAAAAAAATCTCCAGTTTCCACTTTAATTCCTTTTCATTGTCAGGAGCTCGGTGGGGGGTCCGCATTCCCTGATTGGCAGAGAGCTCAGTAAGAGCCGCGCCGTTAAAAGGGACAATTGGCGCGTCAGCCGGGCGCACGCATTTATTACAAGAATAAAATGTAGATTTGTAGTCCAGATTTTATCACCACGAAGCCGGGATCTCCTCTCTCTGTAAATCTCTCGTTCAGCGCAGGTGCCGATTTTAATCTCTCTGAAAGCCGCCATTGTCCCGGCCGATCCCGGGGATTGCGGGTTTCTTGTATATGTTAACAAGAGGCTTCCTCATGTAAGGAGACATTCCGAGGGAATTATCGCCCTCCTCCCACACGCCGATCGCATTTCTCCAGTGATTCCTCTAACTTCTAATAGCTTCTTACTGACAGCCCGGGAATGATAAGCGGATCCGATCTCTGGTTACAGCGAGAGGCGGAGACCTTACATTCGATGATTAGGAGATTAGGACGCGGGAAGTACGGTCGTCTGCTGCCGCGAGGAATATTCCACCGTCTGCCAGCTCCAGTGTAACCAAAACCCAGAGCTGTGTGGGAGGAGTCTGCCCAACGATCCACAACTGAGGGGACTACCCCCCTACCCCGGGATCACCGAACCCACCATAAAATGTGTCCCGATGTTTAGGGCTCATTTACACCAACTTTACCCGCTTGCCGACCGGCTCATGCCGATGTACGTCGGCAGGATGGCACGGCTGTGTGTGTATATATGTATGTGTGTGTGTGTGTGTGTGTATGTATGTATGTGTGTATATATATATATATATGTATATATATATGTGTGTGTGTGTGTGTGTGTGTATATATATATATATATATATATATATATATATATATATATATATATATATATATATATAATGTGTGTGTGTGTGTCGCCTTTAACCACTTAAGGACCGCCTCCTGCACATATACGTCGGCAGAATTGCACGGCAGGGCACAAGCATGTACAGGTATGTGCTGTGCTATTGTCCAGCTGTGGGTCGCGGGCGCGCGCCCGCAACCCGGCCTGAAGCTCCGGGAGCCGCGGACCCGATCGCCGCTGGAGTCCCGCGATCAGTCCCCGGAGCTGAAGAACCAAAAAATACAAATTTCATATGTGTACCGTGTTGGATGACCGGGTAATTGTCATTCAAAGTGCGTCAGCGCTGAATATTGGTCTGGGCAGGAGGGGGGTTTAAGTGCCCAGTAAGGAAGGGGTTAAACGTTTATTTCCTGTTATCGTTTTTTTGCAGATCCGCCGCGCTCCTCCGGATTCCTCTCTGGAACCTCTGGATCATCCTTCCAGCCCCCAGCAGAAAGCGGCCTCCTCTCCTCCTCCGGAGAAGGAAAGATCTTCAGAAAAGAAGACGAAAAAGGAGCGGCAGATATTCCAGGAGAAGACCCCCAAAGTCTCCTCACCCAAACCTCTTCCCCAGATGCGTTCTCCTTCCCCTCCCCCAGCTCCAACCCCACCCCCCGCTTACCCTGTGCCCAACACCAATGTAAGTTGTCTCATATTTGCCGAAAGTTTCAGCAGAGAGTCGCCGGTCATCCAATCCTAAGAACCTGTTCTGTGTGTTCTCAGATGGATGCGTTGCCCTATGATGAGCGACCTCTTCCAGCCCAGCGGAAGCAGAAGGATGACGGCTTCTCTTACCTGGAGCCGGAGATAAATGAAGACTTTGCAGCCGATTCCCCGAGAAGCAGAATCACCGGAGAGCCGGAGCCCCTCACAGAGAAAGCCATGAGGGAGGCCGGGTTCCCCATCGAAGTGTTCGGCGAGGCTTTGGTAAGAAGTCTTATGATGGCAGAAATCTTCACAACCACCAGGCTGGTTTTACACAACGGTTTACTGAATAGTGCCCCATCATTGGTGTCAGTGGGAGGAATAGTGTCCCATCATTGGTGTCAGTGGGAGGAATAGTGTCCCATCATTGGTGTCAGTGGGAGGAATAGTGTCCCATCATTGGTGTCAGTGGGAGGAATAGTGTCCCATCATTGGTGTCAGTGGGAGGAATAGTGTCCCATCATTGGTGTCAGTGGGGGGAATAGTGTCCCATCATTGGTGTCAGTTGGAGGAATAGTGCCCCATCATTGGTGTCAGTGGGAGGAATAGTGTCCCATCATTGGTGTCAGTGGGAGGAAGTGTCCCATCATTGGTGTCAGTGGGAGGAATAGTGCCCCCTCATTGGTGTCAGTGGGGGGAATAGTGTCCCATCATTGGTGTCAGTGGGAGGAATAGTGTCCCATCATTGGTGTCAGTGGGAGGAATAGTGTCCCATCATTGGTGTCAGTGGGGGGAATAGCGTCCCATCATTGGTGTCAGTGGGGGGAATAGTGTCCCATCATTGGTGTCAGTGGGGGGAATAGTGTCCCATCATTGGTGTCAGTGAGAGGAATAGTGTCCCATCATTGGTGTCAGTGAGAGGAATAGTGTCCCATCATTGGGGTCAGTGGGAGGAATAGTGTCCCATCATTGGTGTCAGTGGGAGGAATAGTGTCCCATCATTGGGGTCAGTGGGAGGAATAGTGTCCCATCACGGAGAGCAGTGGAGGAGGGATGAGAAGGTATGGAGAGTGGTGGGGGAGGGATAAGAAGGTATGGCGAGCGGTGGGGGAGGGATAAGAAGGTATGGAGAGCGGTGGGGGAGGGATGAGAAGGTATGGAGAGCGGGGGGGGAGGGATAAGAAGGTATGGAGAGCGGGGGGGGAGGGATAAGAAGGTATGGAGAGTGGTGGGGGAGGGATGAGAAGGTATGGAGAGTGGTGGGGGAGTGATGAGAAGGTATGGAGAGCGGGGGGGAGAGGGATGAGAAGGTATGGAGAGCGGTGGGGGATGGTGAGAAGGTATGGAGAGCGGTGGGGGAGGGATGAGAAGGTATGGAGAGCGGTGGGGGAGGGATGAGAAGGTATGGAGAGCGGTGGGGGAGTGATGAAAAGGTATGGAGAGCGGTGGGCGAGGGATGAGAAGGTATGGAGAGCGGTGGGGGAGGGATGAGAAGGTATGGAGAGCGTTGGGCGAGGGATGAGAAGGTATGGAGAGCTGTGGGGGAGGGATGAGACGGTATGGAGAGCGGGGGGGGAGGGATGAGAAGGTATGGAGAGCTGTGGGGGAGGGATGAGACGGTATGGAGAGCTGTGGGGGAGGGATGAGACGGTATGGAGAGCGGGGGGGGAGGGATGAGAAGGTATGGAGAGCTGTGGGGGAGGGATGAGACGGTATGGAGAGTGGGGGGGGAGGGATGAGAAGGTATGGAGAGCGGTGGGGGAGGGATGAGAAGGTATGGAGAGCGGTGGGGGAGGGATAAGAAGGTATGGAGAGCGGTGGGGGAGGGATGAGAAGGTATGGAGAGCGGTGGGGGAGTGATGAAAAGGTATGGAGAGCGGTGGGCGAGGGATGAGAAGGTATGGAGAGCGGTGGGGGAGGGATGAAAAGGTATGGAGAGCGGTGGGGGAGGGATGAGAAGGTATGGAGAGCGGTGGGGGAGGGATGAGAAGGTATGGAGAGCGGTGGGCGAGGGATGAGAAGGTATGGAGAGCTGTGGGGGAGGGATGAGACGGTATGGAGAGCTGTGGGGGAGGGATGAGACGGTATGGAGAGCGGGGGGGGAGGGATGAGAAGGTATGGAGAGCTGTGGGGGAGGGATGAGACGGTATGGAGAGTGGGGGGGGAGGGATGAGAAGGTATGGAGAGCGGTGGGGGAGGGATGAGAAGGTATGGAGAGCGGTGGGGGAGGGATGAGAAGGTATGGAGAGCGGTGGGGGGGGGGGGATGGTGAGAAGGTATGGAGAGCGGTGGGGGAGGGATGAGAAGGTATGGAGAGCGGTGGGGGAGGGATGAGAAGGTATGGAGAGCGGTGGGGGAGTGATGAAAAGGTATGGAGAGCGGTGGGGGAGGGATGAGAAGGTATGGAGAGCGGTGGGGGAGGGATGAGAAGGTATGGAGAGCGGTGGGGGAGTGATGAGAAGGTATGGAGAGCGGTGGGGGAGGGATGAGAAGGTATGGAGAGCGGTGGGGGAGTGATGAAAAGGTATGGAGAGCGGTGGGCGAGGGATGAGAAGGTATGGAGAGCAGTGGGGGAGGGATGAGGAGGTATGGAGAGCGGTGGGGGAGGGATGAGAAGGTATGGAGAGCGGTGGGGGAGGGATGAGAAGGTATGGAGAGCGGTGGGGGAGGGATGAGAAGGTATGGAGAGCGGTGGGGGGGGGGGAGATGGTGAGAAGGTATGGAGAGCGGTGGGGGAGGGATGAGAAGGTATGGAGAGCGGTGGGGGAGTGATGAAAAGGTATGGAGAGCGGTGGGGGAGGGATGAGAAGGTATGGAGAGCGGTGGGGGAGGGATGAGAAGGTATGGAGAGCGGTGGGGGAGGGATGAGAAGGTATGGAGAGCGGTGGGGGAGGGATGAGAAGGTATGGAGAGCGGTGGGGGAGTGATGAGAAGGTATGGAGAGCGGTGGGGGAGGGATGAGAAGGTATGGAGAGCGGTGGGGGAGGGATGAGAAGGTATGGAGAGCGGTGGGGGAGGGATGAGAAGGTATGGAGAGTAGTGGGGGAGGATGAGAAGGGATGGAGAGTAGTGGGGGAGGGATGAAGGGATGGAGAGTAGTGGGGGAGGGATGAAGGGATGGAGAGTAGTGGGGGAGGGATGAAGGGATGGAGAGCAGTGGGGGAGGGATGAGAAGGGATGGAGAGCAGTGGGGGAGGGATGAGAAGGTATGGAGAGTAGTGGGGGAGGGATGAGAAGGGATGGAGAGCAGTGGGGGAGGGATGAGAAGGTATGGAGAGCGGTGGGGGAGGGATGAGAAGGTATGGAGAGTAGTGGGGGAGGGATGAGAAGGGATGGAGAGTAGTGGGGGAGGGATGAAGGGATGGAGAGTAGTGGGGGAGGGATGAAGGGATGGAGAGTAGTGGGGGAGGGATGAAGGGATGGAGAGCAGTGGGGGAGGGATGAGAAGGGATGGAGAGCAGTGGGGGAGGGATGAGAAGGGATGGAGAGTAGTGGGGGAGGGATGAGAAGGTATGGAGAGCGGTGGGGGAAGGATGAGAAGGTATGGAGAGCAGTGGGGGAGGGATGAGAAGGTATGGAGAGCGGTGGGGGAGGGATGAGAAGGTATGGAGAGCGGTGGGGGAAGGATGAGAAGGTATGGAGAGCAGTGGGGGAGGGATGAGAAGGTATGGAGAGCGGGGGTGGGGGAGGGATGAAGGTACGGAGAGCTGTAAAACGTACCCACAGAGATTGACGCCAACACTCGTCTTTTCGTGCCATAACCACTTGGCTCTTGGCAGGGATCGCCGCGCTCCGTCTGTAAAACAGAACAGATGTTGGAGAATTTGATGTCACCTCCCTAATGCCGGGATCTCGGCCCCCCTTCACCAAATACCGAGGAGGAATAAATCCTCGCTGCAAATTGTCCTCCTGAAACCTCAGGAAACGGCCCGCGCTTTATGAAGGGTCAGTCCAGTTGCCTGCATTATAGAGGGACACTGGTGGAGTGAAGTTTCTGCCATGGAGTCTCACCTTGTCTGCTGCATTTTGCAAATTCCAGATCCTAACATTTTTATATATATCATTTTTATTTTATTTTTTTAATATATATAAATAAGGCCTCATGCACACGGGGCGTTAGAAAAAACGAGCTGCGAAGCCACTACCATCGCCAGGAAAAAGCAGCTGTAAAAAACGCACTTTTAGTAGCTTTTTTGCATTGGCGTTATTTCGCGTGTTTAGCCGCGTTGGCTTTTAGCGGCATTTCTCTGGCTCTTCTATTCAAATCAATGGTTCCCTATGAAAGCCGTCTGCTGATCTGACTTCAAGTCCATTGATTTGAATAGAAGTCGCATCCAAGTCGGATTCATCATGATGTGACTTGTGGTGTGACTTGTTTTCTTAGGATCTCGAAAGGGAACCCCATGCCAAAAAAATTAAAATGGCATGGGGCCCCCACCCCAAGATCCATACCAGGCCCATTGAGTCCGGTATGGGTCTTGATAAGGAACCCCACACCATGACCATACCAGACTTTTCGGATTTTGAGAGGAAACCCTAGGTCCCTAAAAAATGGCGTGGGGGTCCCCCCCCATCAAATCCCTATTATACCTTAATCCGAGCATGCAGCCCAACAGGTCAGGAAAGGGGGTGGGACGAGCGAGCGTGCTCCCCCACCCCCTTCTGGACCTTACCAGGCCATTCGCCCTCAACATGGGGGTGTGAGTGCTTTTGGGGCAGGGCGGGTTCTGAGCCCCCCACTGCAAAGCACCTTGTCTTCATGTTGATGGTGACAAGGGCCTCTTACCGACAACCCTCCACCCCCTTCTGGACCTTACCAGGCCATTCGCCCTCAACATGGGGGTGTGAGTGCTTTGGGGCAGGGAGGGTTCTGAGCCCCCAACTGCAAAGCACCTTGTCTTCATGTTAATGGTGACAAGGGCCTTTTCCCGACAATCCTGCGCTGTGGTTGTGGAGGTCTGCGGGCAGAGGGCTTATCAGAATCTGGAGCCCCCCCCCTCCTGTGTGAATGAGTATGGGGTACATTGTACCCCTACCCATTCACCCCAAAAAAAAGCATTGTAGTATAAATAAAAACAAGAGACGGTTTTGAGAAGCCTTTATTAAAAATCTCTCTCCGATCTTCTCTGATGCCGTCTCCTTTCTTTGTGCCAGCTCCACTCTCTGCGGGTCCTTATATAGCCATGCGGCGTTGTTGTCCGGTGACGTCCCCATGAGACCCGCCCCTTGTGACGTACACATAAGATAACAGTGAGGAGAGTTCAGGGGCTGCTGAAAAAAAAACACTCAGGCGTTCCCAAACGTGCGTTTAGCAGCTGCAGTGTACATGAGGCCTAAGTAGGGTTATGTCGTGTTCAAACGGCGCACATTTAGGAGATAATTACAGTACCTATAGGTCAGCCTTTATTATAGGTACAACTTCCGCATTGGGGGTTTACAACCACTTTAAATGTAGTTTTATATCTGCTTTTTACTATGTGTTAGGCATCTGCAATTTGTTCCGAATTAGTTTTTTTAATGAATTTCGACAAACCCGTTTAACACATTTTTCCAAATATTCTAATTCAAATTTTAATATTTGTAAAAAATCGCAAATTAAAAAAAAATTGGAAATTTGAATACCTGAAAATTCGAAAATCTGAAATAACTTTACTATTACTAGCTTTTAAATTATAAGCATTGGAATTTCCTTTCACATCCGAAGTTACGAATTATCAGAAATAACGCATGCCGCATCTAAACGAATGGAACGTAACGAATTATTAATAATAAAAAAAAAATGTAATATTTATTTGTTGCATTCCATTTGTTTAGATGCGGCATGCGTTATTTTGATAAATTCATATTCATTACGTTCACCAAGAGCCAAATTTGAAAGGAAATGCCAATACCTGTAATTTAATAGTTAAGTTATTTCCGATTTTTGGGTTTCCAAATTTCCGTTTTTTTGGGGGGTTTTTTCGCGAATTTTTGAATTGCAATAACGAATGACCAGAAAAACCCCAGAAACACATTTTTCGGCAGTGCACATGTATACTTTATATATGGCTTTGCATCCCTAATAAACGGGACATGATAAAGGATTCTCGGAGCACCGTGTGTTATCTGGGTATACAGCAGTGTAGTGTCAGCCTGATCTGTGGCATTTATTGTCTGATTGGAAATTCAGACTAAGCTCATGAAAAGGAATTCACTGCCAGTCACTAAATTTATTATTTTATTTTTTTCCATAATAAAAAATAAAATGTACAAAACGTGTGAATGTTCCTTATACCATGACATGACGTTGCATCATGTGTACATTTCTCGTATTTGTTGCTTCCCAGGTTGCAGGCGCTTACTCGAAGACCTGGTCATACAGGGAAGACGCCTTACTGGCCGTGCACAAAAAGCTCTCCGACATGCCGAGTACGACCTCCAAGGATGACCTGAAGAACATCCTGAGGGCGGCCATTTTCCTGGTCCGCAAAGCCATCAAAGACAAAGTCACCTCTGTGAGTGATTGTGCGCTATTCATGTTGTTTTTATTTATTTTTTATTTATTTTTTTATCAAAAAAAAAAAAAATGTTGGGTCCCTTTCATACTTGCGCGACTTCAAAGTTGCGCGATTTTACCGCAAATTTTCTGCGATTTTGACAAGACAGTCATACGACTATGGATCCGAGTTTGCCCCACAACTTGAAGTACGACTTCAATGACCAGGGACGCGACTTTGATCCCCCAATAATTAGGGGGAACTTCACGCCAATTAAAAATAAAAAACGGCATGGGTACCCCCTTCATGAGCATATGGGCCCTTCGGTCTGGTATGGATTTAAAGGGAAACCCCCACGGAGTGGGGTCCCCCCCCAAAGTCCATACCAGACCCTTATCCGAGCACCAGCCCGGCCGGTCAGGAAAGGGGGTGGGGACTAGCGAGCGCCCCCTCTCCTGAGCCATACCAGGCCACATGCCCTCAACATGGGGGGGTGGGTGCTTTGGTGCAGGGGGGGCCCCCATGTTGATGAGGACAAGGGCCTCTTCCCGACAACCCTGGCCATTGGTTGTCGGGGTCTGCGGGCAGGGAGCTTATCGGAATCTGGGAGCCACCTTTATTAAGGGGCCCCCCAGATCCCGGCCCCCCACCCTAGGTGAATGAGTATGGGGTACATCGCATCCCTACCCATTCACCTGGAGGAAACGTGTAAAAAAAAAAATGAAACGCACTACACAGGTTTTTAAAATCATTTATTAGTCAGCTCCGGGGGTCTTCTCCCGACTCCTCCGCTAACCGGGGGTCTTCTTCTGACTTTGGGGGTCTTCTTTCATCTTCTCCACTTTCTCCTTCTGCTCTCTGCGCTCCCTGGTTCTTCCGCTCTCCGGTGCCTCCTTCCCGGCTGTGCGGCCGCTTTCTTCTTTGAAGCTCTTTTACTAGCGGCGGCGCAGCCCGGTCTTCCTCGTCGCCTTCTTCCCTCTTCTTTTCTTCCGATGTTGACTCGACGCTCCCTCCTGCTGTAATGCCGGGTGTGCGGTGCGCAACGATTTAATATAGGCCTCTTATGACGTCAACAGTCCCAGCATGCTCCGGGTGGTGACGACATAATTACCCCGCCCCCTTATGTCGTCACCACTCGAAGCATGTGACGTCATAAGAGGCCTATATAAATCGTGCTTCAAGTTGTATAAGTGTGAAAGGGGACTTAATCTCTCAGCTGCTGTCTTTTTGTTTGTTTGGTTTTTTTTTTTGGCTTCTTCAATTTTATGTTTCAATATTTTTGATTGTTTTGGAGAACAAGAAAAAAAAAATAACAATAATTTAGTGGAGCAGCGAACAATCGTCGTCTGCTCCAAGCGTACAACGGGGAACATACAAATGCAAGGCTTGGCAAAAACTGGTGAGGACCACAGCAAAGAGGGCAAGGTCTGCTTCAGGGCCCTCCAACGTACCTAAACTTGTATCAAAGGAAGATAACTTCTTATAGACTTCTATTAACCACTTAAGCTCCGGACCAATACGCTGTCTAAAGACCAGAGGTGTTTTTACAATTTGGCAATGCGCTGCTTTAACTGGTAATTGCGCGGTCATGCAATGTTGTACCGAAACGAAACTTGCGTCCTTTTCTTCCCACAAATAGAGCTTTATTTTGATGGTATTTGATCGCCTCTGCGATTTTTATTTTTTGCGATATAAACGCAAAAAGACCGTAAATTTTGAAAAAAAATGATTTTTCTTATAACAAAAAGTAAAAAAAATCGAATAAACTAAATTTTAGTCAAACATTTAGGCCAAAATGTATTCAGCCACATGTCTTTAGTAAAAAAAATCGCAATAAGCGTATATTTATTGGTTTTCGCAAAAGTTATAGCGTCTACAAACTAGGGTACATTTTCTGGAATTTACACAGCTTTTATTTTATGACTGCCTATCTCATTTCTTGAGGTGCTAAAATGGCAAGGCAGTACAAAACCCCCCCAAATGACCCCATTTTGGAAAGTAGACACCCCAAGGAAACTGCTGAGAGGCATGTTGAGTCCATTGAATATTAAATTTTTTTGTCCCAAGTGATTGAATAATGATGAAAAAAAAAAAAAAAAAAAATGTTTACAAAAAGTTGTCACTAAATGATATATTTCTCACACATGCCATGGTTATATGTGGAATTGCACCCCAAAATACATTCTGCTGCTTCTCCTGAGTACGGGGATACCACATGTGTGGGACTTTTTGGGAGCCTAGCCGCATACGGGGCCCCAAAACCCAAGCACCGCCTTCAGCATTTCTAAGGGCACAAATTTTTGATTTCACTCCTCACTACCTATCAAGGTTTCGAAGGCCATAAAATGCCAAAATAGCAAAAAAAAAAAACCAAATGACCCCATTTTGGAAAGTAGACACCCTAAGCTATTTGCTGAGAGGCATGTCGAGTCCATGGAATATTTTATATTTTGACACAAGTTGCGGGAATATGACAAACTGATTTTTTTTTGCACAAAGTTGTCACTAAATGATATATTGCTCACACATGCCATAGTTATATGTGGAATTGCACCCCAAAAGACATTCTGCTGCTTCTCCCGAGTACGGGGATACCACATATGTGGGACTTTTTGTGAGCCTAGCCACGTACGGGGCCCCGAAAACAAAGCACCGCCTTCAAGATTTCTAAGGGCATACATTTTTGATTTCACTCCTCACTACCTATCACTACCTATCACAGTTTTGAAGGCCATAAAATGCCAAGATGTCACACAACCCCCCCAAATGACCCCATTTTGGAAAGAAGACACCCCAAGCTATTTGCTGAGAGGCATGTTGAGTCCATGGAATATTTAATTTTATGGCCCCAAGTGATTGAATAATGACCAAAAAAAAAAAAAAAAAAATTTTTTACAAAACGTTGTCACTAAATGATATATTTCTCACATATGCCATGGGCATATGTGGAATTGCACCCCAAAATACATTCTGCTGCTTCTCCTGAGTACGGGGATACCACATGTGTGGGACTTTTTGGGAGCCTAGCCGCGTACGGGACCCCGAAAACCAATCACCGCCTTCAGGATTTCTAAGGCATAAATTTTTGATTTCACTCCTCACTACCTATCACAGTTTCGAAGGCAATAAAATGCCAAAACAGCACAAAACCCCCCCAAATGACCCCATTTTGGAAAGTAGACACCCCAAGCTATTTGCTGAGAGGCATGTTGAGTCCATGGAATATTTAATTTTTTTGCCCCAAGTCACTGAATAATGACCAAAAAAAAAAAAATACAAAACGTTGTCACTAAATGATATATTTCTCACACATGCCACGGTTATATGTGGAATTGCACCCCAAAATACATTCTGCTGCTTCTCCTGAGTACGGGGATACCACATGTGTGGGACTTTTTGGGAGCCTAGCCGCGTACGGGACCCCGAAAACCAATCACCGCCTTCAGGATTTCTAAGGGCATAAATTTTTGATTTCACTCCTCACTACCTATCACAGTTTCGAAGGCAATAAAATGCCAAAACAGCACAAAACCCCCCCAAATGACCCCATTTTGGAAAGTAGACACCCCAAGCTATTTGCTGAGAGGCATGTTGAGTCCATGGAATATTTAATTTTTTGCCCCAAGTCACTGAATAATGACCAAAAAAAAAAAAATACAAAACGTTGTCACTAAATGATATATTTCTCACACATGCCACGGTTATATGTGGAATTGCACCCCAAAATACATTCTGCTGCTTCTCCTGAGTACGGGGATACCACATGTGTGGGACTTTTTGGGAGCCTAGCCGCGTACGGGACCCCGAAAACCAATCACCCGCCTTCAGGATTTCTAAGGGCATAAATTTTTGATTTCACTCCTCACTACCTATCACAGTTTCGAAGGCAATAAAATGCCAAAACAGCACAAAACCCCCCCAAATGACCCCATTTTGGAAAGTAGACACCCCAAGCTATTTGCTGAGAGGCATGTTGAGTCCATGGAATATTTAATTTTTTTGCCCCAAGTCACTGAATAATGACCAAAAAAAAAAAAATACAAAACGTTGTCACTAAATGATATATTTCTCACACATGCCACGGTTATATGTGGAATTGCACCCCAAAATACATTCTGCTGCTTCTCCTGAGTACGGGGATACCACATGTGTGGGACTTTTTGGGAGCCTAGCCGCGTACGGGGCCCCGAAAACCAAGCACTGCCTTCAAGATTTGTGTGAGTGAAATCAAAAATTTATGTCCTTAGAAATCTTGAAGGCGGTGCTTGGTTTTCGGGGTCTCATACGCGGCTAGGCTCCCAAAAAGTCCCACACATGTGGTATCCCCGTACTCAGGAGAAGTAGCAGAATGTATTTTGGGGTGCAATTCCACATATAACCATGGCATGTGTGAGAAATATATCATTTAGTGACAATGTTTTGTACATTTTTTTATTTTAATTTTTTTTGGTCATGATTCAATCACTTGGGGCAAAAAAATTAAATATTCCATGGACTCAACATGCCTCTCAGCAAATAGCTTGGGTGTCTACTTTCCAAAATGGGGTCATTTGGGGTTTTTTTGTGCTATTTTGGCATTTTATGGCCTTCGAAACTGTGATAGGTAGTGAGGAGTGAAATCAAAAATTTGCGCCCTTAGAAATGCTGAAGGCGGTGCTTGGTTTTCGGGGTCCCGTACGCGGCTAGGCTCCCAAAAAGTCCCAAACATGTGGTATCCCCGTACTCAGGAGAAGCAGCAGAATGTATTTTAGGGTGCAACTCCACATATAACCATGGCATGTGTGAGCAATATATCATTTAGTGACACATTTTTCTTTTTTTTTTTTTTTCTCATTATTCAATCACTTTGGACAAAAAAAAAAAAAATCAATGGACTCAACATGCCTCTCAGCAGTTTCCTTGGGGTGTCTTCTTTCCAAAATGGGGTCATTTGGGTTTTTTTTGTGCTATTTTGGCATTTTATGGCCTTCGAAACTGTGATAGGTAGTGAGGAGTGAAATCAAAAATTTACACCCTTAGAAAGCCTGAAGGCGGTGATTGGTTTTTGGGGTCCCGTACGCGGCTAGGCTCCCAAAAAGTCTCACACATGTGGTATCCCCGTACTCAGGAGAAGCAGCAGAATGCATTTTGGGTGTAATTCCACATATGCCCATGGCATGTTTGAGCAATATATCATTTAGTGACAACTTTGCGCAAAAAAAAATATATATATATATATATATTTATATTTCCCGCAACTTGGGTCAAAATCTAAAATATTCCATGGACTTAAGATGCCTCTCAGCAAATAGCTTGGGGTGTCTACTTTCCAAAATGGGGTCATTTGGGGGGTTTTCAATTGTCCTGGCATTTTATGCACAACAATTAGAAGCTTATGTCACACATCACCCACTCTTCTAACCACTTGAAGAAAAAGCCCTTTCTGACACTGTTTGTTTACATAAAAACATATTATTTTTTTGCAAGAAAGTAAAGTTGAACCCCCAAACATTATATATTTTTTTAAAGCAAAGGCCCTACAGATTAAAATGGTAGGTGTTGCAAAAAAAATTTCCACACAGTATTTGCGCAGCGTTTTTTCAAACGCATTTTTTGGGGAAAAAATACACTTTTTTTTATTTTAAAGCACTAAAACACACTATATTGCCCAAATTATTGATGAAATAAAAATTATGATCTTAGGCCGAGTACATGGATACCAAACACGACATACTTTAAAATTGCGCACAAACGCGCAGTGGCGACAAACTACATACATTTTTAAAAGCCTTTAAAAGCCTTTACAGGTTACCACATTAGATTTACAGAGTAGGTCTACTGCTAAAATGACTGCCCTCGATCTGCCCTTCGCGGTGATACCTCACATGCATGGTGCAATTGCTGTTTACATATGACTCCAGACCGACGCTTGCGTTCGTCTTTGCGCAAGAGCAGGGGGGGACAGGGATGCTTTTTTTTATTTTTTTATTTTTTTATATATTTATTTCGCTTTTTTTATTTTATTTGTTAACTGTTCCTTCCATTTATTTATTTTTTTACCATTTTTATTGTTATCTCAGGGAATGTAAATATCCCTTATGATAGCAATAGTTAGTGACAGGTACTCTTTTTTTTTTTAAATGGGGTCTATTAGACCCTAGATCTTTCCTCTGCCCTCAAAGCATCTGACCACACCAAGATCGGTGTGATAAAATGCTTTCCCATATTCTCAATGGCGCCGTTTATATCTGGGGGGGGGGACATTCCCTCCCACTGAATGTAAAAGCAGTCTAGAGGCTAATTAGCCGCTAGGACTGCTTTTACATGAAAGCCGACCGCTGGCTGAAAAGAATGATACCAAGATGATGCCTAAACCCGCAGGCATCATTCTGGTATAACCATTCAAAGTCCTGCAACATACCAGTACGTTGATGGTTCTTGTTGGACATGTATTGTAATCTTTTTTTTTTTCATGCAGTCTGTTGGCTGAACAAAAAAAAGATTGATCGGTGGGTATGCCCACCATTAGAATACCTCCCTTCATCCACCCACTTCTAATGATGGGCATACATGCACCATTTATATATGCCGAAGCATGGGGGCATCCTCCCGCAAAAAAGTTATGCCGCGTACGGTCGGACTTTTCTATGCCGCGTACACACGGTCGGACTTTTCTATGCCGTGTACACATGGTCAGACTTTTCCACAGGAAAGCCTCCGTAGGAATGTCAACCGTATGTACGCGGCATTAGGAGCAAAATCGCTCCTCCGCCCCTAATGCCCCCATGCTCCGGCATATATGCTCTTTTTTGAACTGTAGTGGTGAAATCACCTCCTACAGCATTGGAGTCGCGGCTTTATATATCGTGGGAGCAAACGCTGTTGCTGTCACGCTAAATAAATCCGCACTGCAACTGAATGGCGTACCTGCTAAGCAAATGATGGTTAACATTAAAACAAAGTAACATTCCAGTATAACAGTAAGATCATACCATACCTGCAAAGCAAATACCTATAAAAAAACATAGTAAAAAATAAAACATTTTTTAACGCAACCTGTGCCTAAAATATATATATATGCCAAAGCATGGGGGCATCCTCCCGCAAAAAAGTTATGCCGCGTACGGTCGGACTTTTCTATGCCGCGTACACACGGTCGGACTTTTCTATGCCGTGTACACATGGTCAGACTTTTCCACGGGAAAGCCTCCGTAGGAATGTCAACCGTATGTACGCGGCATTAGGAGCAAAATCGCTCCTCCGCCCCTGCTGCCCGCATGCTTCGGCATATATGCTCTTTTTTTTAACTGTGGTGGTGAAATCACCTCCTACAGCACTGGAGTCGCGGCTTTATATATCGTGGGAGCAAACGCTGTTGCTGTCAAGATAAATAAGTCCGCGCAACAGCTGAATGGCGTACCTGAAAACAGTAAAATAAATTACATACCTGAAAAGCAAGCATGAAAAAACATAACAACAATAAAACTTTGCAGAATAGAATACAGTAAAAAAGAGCAGAACAATAGAGAGAGAATAGAGAGGGAGAGAACAATAAAACGACAACTATTTTTGGTTTTTTTATTTTATATTTTTTTGTGTGTTTTTATTTTTTACTTTTTTTTTTTTTTTTTTTAACACTTTTTTTTGTAACTGTGAACTGTAACTTCAACTTTTCGGTTCCAGGTTTGGGTCTCTCAAAATGCGATGGCATCTTGGGAGACCCTGTGTGAGTGTGCCTAGCCTGTGAAATGTTTCACCCTACACTAATAATTAACGTGTGTGTGGAAGCGTTCAAAACATTCACCAATACAAAGACCAGGATTGCCAGGACATTTGGGACAAAAATAACGGGTGTCACGCCTAAATCCGCGCTTGGTACAGACACGACATTTTCTTTGGGGGGCTCGTTGGGTAGGGGTACTCGGGAGGACATAAGAAAAATGCCTCTCATGCAGTCGGCTTACTGCATTTGGTAGGAGATGGTGAGGTACAATACCGCCTGGATACAGGAGTTCTGTGATGATATCCCTCTGGAATTGAAGGAAGGATTCATTCCGTCCTGAAGCTCTGTATACGACATGAGCATTCAGTAGAGCCAATTGAAATAAATGTAGAGACACTTTTTTGTACCAGCGTCTCGTCTTACGGGCAATATGATACGGCGCCATCAACTGGTCGTTGAGGTCCACCCCTCCCATATTAAGGTTATATTCGTGGACACAGAGGGGTTTCTCCACAACACCAGTCGCCGTACGAATTTGGACTGTCGTGTCTGCGTGAAGGGTGGTAAGAACGAAAACATTCCTATTGTCCCGCCACTTCACAGCGAGCAAATTTTTACATCTGCAGCAGGCTCTCGCCCCCGGCCTAACACGGGCATCTACAAGCCGCTGGGGGAAGCCCCGGCGATTAGGTCGCACGGTGCCACATGCTCCAATCTGTTGATCAAATAAGTGGCTAAAAAGTGGCACGCTGCTGTAAAAATTGTCCACATACAAATGGTACCCCTTTCCGAATAAGGGTGACACCAAGTCCCAAACAATCTTGCCAGCGCTCCCCATGTAATCTGGCATCCTTCCGGCTCTACCTGACTATCTTTTCCCTCGTAAACCCTAAAGCTCCATGTGTAGCCTGTGGCCCTGTCACAGAGCTTATAGAGCTTGACCCCGTATCTGGCACGCTTGCTGGGAAGGTACTGTTTGAAAGACAAGCGGCCAGCAAATTTAATCAGGGACTCATCAACGCATACAACCTGCTGGGGATTAAACAAGGCTGCAAAACGTTCGTTGAAATGGTTTACGAGGGGCCGAATTTTGTAGAGCCGGTCAAATTCAGGGTCTCCACGTGGACGACAAAGTGCATTGTCACTGAAATGCAGGAACCGCAGGATCACCTCGTATCGATTCATGGCCATGTGAGCAGAGAAAATGTACATATGGTCAATGGGATGTGTGGACCAATACATCCGCAATGACGGAAATTTGTGTATGCCCATGTTGAGGGTAAGGCCCAGAAAGGTCTTAAATTCGGAAACCTCGAGAGGTTTCCATTCTTTGGCAAGGCGAGACTGGGGGTTAGCGGCGATGTAAGTACCAGCATATAAATTGGTCTGGTCCACAATAGATCTATAGAGATCTTCCGTGAAATACAGCGAATAAAAATCAAGTGACATAAAGTTCGCTGTATCCACCTGAATACCGGGTTGGCCAGTGAATGGGGGAAGTACAGGTGCTGTAGAAGTGGTGGGGACCCAATCAGGATAGGCAAATTCTACAGGAAGGGCACTATGGGCACGACGGGCCTGTCTCTGTCTTTTTCTTGGTGGCAGCGGGACACTACTTGTGCTTGCCCCATCGCCAGCTTCAACTGCACTTATGGGACTCGCCACGTCACCAAGTGTTACTGCAGTGCTGGATAAACGACCAGGGTGTACTAGGCCGCTGGTGCTTGCCAATTCACCAGAAGGAATAGCGGCGCTAGTACTGGATCTCTGCTCCATACGAGGGTCCTGCGGTTCTTGCTGCTCAACAACATCAGAACGGGGTCGGGTACGCCTGGCCTTAGCAGGGACCTCAACTTCGTCGTGCGAGCTATCTGACATGGAGCCGCTGTCGTAAATGGGTTCATATTCTGAGCCAGAATCTGTCAGATGCGTGACCTCCTCCTCTTCACTATCTGACATGCACATGAACTCAAAGGCCTGCTTATCATTGTACCTTCGGTTTGCCATTTTGGACTCTAAATTTAGTGGTACAATGGTAAGGATTCACAGGTAAAAAAAGCACCTGACTATAGAAAAGCAAATGTAGAAAACGCTTCAAAAAAAACTGTAAGCGATCGCAGGGATCAGGCCTGTCTCTGCGAACGCTGCAGTTATGTGTCTTGTGTTTTGTAAGTGACAGTGATCGATCGATACTGCACTTGGGTGGGTTGGGCTGGGCAGAGGGGGAAAACGCAGGTGCTAGCGGGTATCTGGGCTGATTCCGCTAACAATGCGTTTTTGGGTACCCTAAACTGCTGGGTACGCTAGTATAGATCTGATCAGATCAGGTATCGATCCGTTCAGATCCTATACCACTAAGGGGGGTGTATGCTTAGCGAGTGGGTGTAAGCGGGTACTGGCTCTAACCTAACGCTGCCTGGGGTGACGCAGACCCTGACTGGCGCTAAAATTAAATTTATATCACCCGCCGGGTGATCAGGGGGTTAAACCTATTGGGTTATATACGGCGGGTGCTCTGATGCTATAAACAGCAAACTAACCAACCAGCGTCAACCGTAACACTTATACGGTGATCACTGGTGAAAGGGTTAACTAGGGGGCAATCAGGGGGTTAAAACCTTTATTCGGTAATATATGGGGGTACCTAACGCTTTCTAAAAACCTGGTGGCGAACCTAAAATAACTAAATAACTAACTGGCTAACCACGTCACCAGTGACACTTATACAGTGATCAGTGGTGAAAGGGTTAACTCTAGGGGCAATCAGGGGTTAAAACCTTTATTTATGGGGGTACCTAACGCTATATAAACCTGGCGGCGAACCTCAAAAAAAACTAACTGCCTAGCGGCAACAGTGACACTAATACAGCGATCAGAAACCGATCGCTTAGTGACACTGGCAATAGGGGTGAAAGGGTTAACTCTAGGGGCAATCAGGGGTTAAAACCTTTATTTATGGGGGTACCTAACGCTATATAAACCTGGCGGCGAACCTCAAAAAAAACTAACTGCCTAGCGGCAACAGTGACACTAATACAGCGATCAGAAACCGATCGCTTAGTGACACTGGCAATAGGGGTGAAAGGGTTAACTCTAGGGGCAATCAGGGGTTAAAACCTTTATTTATGGGGGTACCTAACGCTATATAAACCTGGCGGCGAACCTCAAAAAAAACTAACTGCCTAGCGGCAACAGTGACACTAATACAGCGATCAGAAACCGATCGCTTAGTGACACTGGCAATAGGGGTGAAAGGGTTAACTCTAGGGGCAATCAGGGGTTAAAACCTTTATTTATGGGGGTACCTAACGCTATATAAACCTGGCGGCGAACCTCAAAAAAAACTAACTGCCTAGCGGCAACAGTGACACTAATGCAGCGATCAGAAACCGATCGCTTAGTGACACTGGCAATAGGGGTGAAAGGGTTAACTTTAGGGGCAATCAGGGGTTAAACCTTTATTGGGGGGGGGGTAGGGGGCTACCCTGGACCTAAAGGGGCCTAAACCTAACTGCCCTGACACTTTTTTCTGTCACACTGACACTAAAAGCAGTGATCAGAAAATAAATGATCACTGCAATCAGTGACACTGTGACAGGGGGTGATCTGGGGGTGCTGGGGGGGTGATCGGGGGGGGTTATGTGCCTATGTGTGCTGTGTCAGTGTGCTGTTGGTGCAACTCACAGTACTGACGTCTTCTCTCCTCTGGAATCAAACGAAAAGACCGCCAGAGGGGAGAAAACGTCACTTCCTCCCTGCCTGTGTTTACAGTTACACAGGCAGGGAGGGCTCTGCAATCCGATTCGCCGAGGGAGATCGAGAGGGGACGGCTGGAAACCAATAGCCGCCCCCTCCTCCCGGACCTCCCGTACACCGTTCCCGGCCGCCGCATGTACCGGAGGGGGTCCCGATCGGACCCCCGAACCGAGGTAAGGCGGGGACGTACCTATACGCCCATGTGCCTGTACGTGCCATATTGTGGACGTATATGTACATGCGGTGGTCGGGAACTGGTTAAAGTATTCAAATGTTTGGGGGAGTGGGACAGGTAGTCGGCCATTAATGCAAGGAATGCATTAAATGCAAAAAAATAAAATAAAAAAATGTAAGAGTAGTTCTATACTTCTATATGATGTTTCTCGTCTTGGAAAAACTAGAGATGTTCGATCTCCTTAGGGCACTAACTCAGCCCAGGCCAGTGGGAGGCGCAGTAGATTCTTAGTACACAACCTCCTACCGTGTTTCCCCCCCCCAAAAAATAAGCCCGGGTCCTATATACATTTTTGCAACCAAAAGCACAGTAGGGCTTATTTTCGGGGTAGGGCTTGCAATTTAATCCCCAGTGTAAACACAGTAAAAGTGTGTGCAAACTGCCAGAATCCTCGCCACCACAGCAGAATATAATCCAAAAGGTGTGTGCAATCCAACCATGTCACATACCTTCCCACAGCGCCTCCGTGACCCCGCCTGATCATCTTCCCAGGCACTGCAGAGGGAGGGGGGCTGAGATCCCAAGACAGAAGAGAGCCGTGGGGATCAGCTGAGCGCGGCTTGGCGCTTTCCGAGACCCGCCTGAGCTCTTCCCTGCTCTGAGGTTTTTAGAGGGAGGGGGGTCAAGGTCCCCCGATGACAGAAGAGGAGAGCCGCGGGGATCAGCTGAGCGCGGCTTGGCGCTTCCGAGATCCGCCTGAGCTCTTCCCCGCTCTGAGCTTTGCAGGGGGGGGGGCCCGAGATCCCCACGATGACAGCTGGGAGAAGAGGACTCCTCCAGCAGCCCATAAACACCCTAAACCTAGGGCTTATTTTTGCAGTAGGACTTGTATTGCAGCCCAACCATGTCACGTACCTTCCCACAGCACCTCCGTGACCCACCTGATCGTCTTCCCAGGCACAAGCACTGCAGGGGGGGGGGACCCGAGAACCCCTCGAAGATAGAGCAGGAGATCAGTGGCGATCAGCTGAGCGCAGCTTGACGCTTCCGAGACCCGCCTGAGCTTGTACCCGCTCTGAGCTTTGCAGAGGAAGGGGTCCCGAGATCCCCCGATGACAGAGGAGAGCAGCGGGGATCAGCTGAGCGTGGCTTGGCACTTCAGTTTGCAGAGAGAGGGGGGCTGAAATCCCCCGCTGACAGCTGGGAGAAGAGGAGGACTCCAGCAGCCCACAACCACCCTAAACTAGGGCTCATTTTTGGGGTAGTACTTGTATTGCAGCCCTCCTGGAAAATCGGGGTAGGTCTTATTATCAGGGTAGGTCTTACGTTTGGGGAAACATGGTACTAAGCTGCGTAATTCTAAATGCAGTAGTTGCTGAGAGAAAATTGTCCCCTTCATTGTCCTAACAGGAATGGGAAATCATCTTCTTCCAACAGAGACATGGATGGCAATAAAAACCTGACAGAGGCTCTAACCCTTCCCTGCTCTTTATAAAGCAAAATAACGTTTTGTCTGGAGTCCTACTTTGATAGGCTGAGTAAAAGCTCCAACTTCAGCCACCATGTTATTTCACTGCCCAGTAGGGGGCGCTCATGTTAATGGCTCTGTAGGGTATAGTAGCAGTACAATGATTTTATAATCCTATATGTTCATGTTTGTGGTTCAATGTGTATCTAAGAACAACATAAAGGATCCATGGAAACCAACGAATGAAATATTATACTAAAAACCAAACGGAACAACCATCAGCCGGGGCTCCGGACCGCCAGTCTTGGTTGAGGGTTGGCCACTTCCAGCTAGGAAACCGTGACGTGCCCCTCCAGCCACTCAGGATCACTCGGGGTTAATTATCTGAGATTTTTGAAAATCCGGCAAAAAAAAAACCTCACCTAATGGAAAAGAAGAAAAGTTTGTACGGTTAGCTGTAAATACAGGCGGTAATATCAGTATAACCCGCGGTTACATGAAGCCAGGCTTGGATCAGACCTCAGTTCTGTTTTTCCAGACCCGCGCTGCCAACGGGACTTTAATGAGTCGGAGTGACTAATTAAAATAATACATTCTGAATCTGGATATTGTTTTTTAGAGAAGGTATTGGAAGAACTGCATGACTGGATCCGGGGGCCTCGTGCCCCCCCCCCCCCAGCCTTGTCATGCCCGCTGCTCTAAACAAAGGGGGTCTAAGATCGCCGGCGCTGGTAATTCTCTCCGTCTTTTTAGGTTTCAATTCTGCGCGCAGCACCGTGACAATGGTTACATGGCGGGTGAGTAATGTACAAGCTAGCGGAAAGTAAACCACCCTTCTAGGGAGCCGACGCCGCTTGTGTGCAGATGATATCTTAATTGGGAACATCTGCTGCTGGGGTGGGATGGTTCGGGGTCTGACACCAGAGATGGGAAAAGCTGTGTGCTGCTATGGAGGGAGAAGGCTTCAAGTCATTGTCATCCTCAGAGGTCCACCCATACGGGTATTTCTCTGGCCAAATCCCGATATTTAGAAATCGGGGCGGCCGATGGCCAATATATGATGCCAATTTTTGCGGCCGATTTTTTTTTTTTTTTTTTTTTTTTTTTTTTGGTGGCACTGGCTCATGGCACTAATTGGCACTGGAAGATGGCACTAGCAGAAGGCACTGATTGGCAGGTGGCACTTATTGGCACTGGCAGGTGGCACTGACTGGCAGATGGCACTGGGTGGCACTGGCAGATGGCACTGAGTGGCACTAACAGGTGACACTGGCAAGTGGCACTGACTGGCAGGTGGCACTAATTGGCACTGGATGGCAATAGTTAGCACTGGCAGATGGCACTGGTTGGCATTGGCAGGTGGCACTGATGGCTTTAGTTGGTACTGGTAGGTGGCACCGGGTGGCACTGGATGGAAGGTGGCACTAATTGGCACTGGATGGTGGCACTGGCAGGTGGCATTGGCAGATGGCACTGGATGGAAGGTGGCACTAATTGGCACTGGATGGTGCCACTGTTATTGGCAGTGGCAGATGGCACTGGATGGAAGGTGGCACTAATTGGCACTGAATGGTGGCACTAATTGGCACTGAATGGTGGCACTGTTGGCACTGGCAGGTGGCATTGGCAGATGGCACTGGACGGCAAGTGGCACTAATTGGCACTGGCAGGTGGCACTGGTAAAAAAAAAGTGTCACCCCCCCCCTCAGTACAGACCCCCTCTCCCTCCAGAGAGGAGGGCCGCCGCACTTGATGTACCAAGATGGCCACGCCTCCGGAGCTAGGCCAAAGCCACGACCTTTCCTGATGCTGTGACTGCTTGCCGCCGCGGTCACAGCATCAGGAAAGGCCGCGGCTTCAGCCTAGCTCCGGATCCGTGGCACCGCTAGCGGCCATGTTAAATATCGGCCTAATTTTGGATAAAAATCGGCCGATGCCGATTTCTCCAAAACGGACAAATATCGGCCGATATATAGCGGCCTGCCGATTATATCGGTCGACCTCTAATCCTCAGGCATGAAATATCCACAACATTAGCAGAAGTTGCCCAAAGGGCGGCGCTAACGAGCTGAAAAAAACGCGTAGTTTCGTGCTTGTTGGCTACAAGTTTCTCGGCCAACACGCCTTCGGACTAAAGTCCTACGCTTTGTCCGATGAAAATCCGATCGTGTGTACGAGGCTTTACTACTTCTTGTTGACTTGCATTGCAGCCGGAGGTGGGAGAAGGTCTTTTACTGCCCAAAGAAAATGGGCCAAAGTGCCCCCCACCCTCATAGGCTGTAATCTACTTCATCACCATGGGTTGCAGTTCCGGCCCCTTTTTTATCCCCCCCCCCCATGCTAAGTTGCCAGCGGTGGCCATCTTTTCTGCCCTCCCCCCCCTCTGTAATTGATTGTACACAGAGAACATTGTATTCTTTTATATGGAGTTTAATGTGGAAAGTATTGAGACACTTGGCGGTGACGGCGGGTTGAATCCTGTCCAGTCCCCCCGGGTGATATCACTTCAGCTACCGCCGCGGTCTGGGGCCCCCCGGGATGGCGGTCCCTTCCAGAAGTGGCGCCTCTTCCTGGCATGACCTCATATTCTCGGTACACTTAAGCTGCTGCTACAATGTGTTACCGGAGCCTTGTAGTCGTATTGGAATGGCCTCTCCTTCAAAGACAAACAGTTCTGACGTCTTTCCCCCTCAGGACAGTCCACGATCGCCTCAAGTTTATGTAACGCGCCGCTACGATCGAACTGCAGGACAGTGCTAAGGAATGGGATGGGTCATGTGATCTCTCACCGACAGACACTTCTTACTGGTCATGTGATCTCTCATGGACAGACACTTCTTACTGGTCATGTGATCTCTCACCGACAGACACTTCTTACTGGTCATGTGATCTCTCACCGACCGCCACTTCTAACTGGTCATGTGATCTCTCACCGACAGCCACTTCTTACTGGTCATGTGATCTCTCACCGACCGCCACTTCTAACTGGTCATGTGATCTCTCACCGACCGCCACTTCTAACTGGTCATGTGATCTCTCACCAACAGACACTTCTAACTGGTCATGTGATCTCTCATCTCACCGACAGACGCTTCTTACTGGTCATGTGATCTCTCACCGACAGACACTTCTTACTGGTCATGTGATCTCTCACCGACAGATGCTTCTTACTGGTCATGTGATCTCTCACCAACAGACACTTCTTACTGGTCATGTGATCTCTCACCAACAGCCCCTTCCTACTGGTCATGTGATCTCTCACCGACAGACACTTCTTACTGGTCATGTGATCTCTCACCAACAGCCCCTTATAACTGGTCACGTGATCTCTCATTGACCGCCACTTCTTACTGGTCGTGATCTCTCACCGACACACTTCTTACTGGTCATGTGATCTCTCATGGACAGACACTTCTTACTGGTCATGTGATCTCTCACCGACCGACACTTCTAACTGGTCATGTGATCTCAACAGCTTCCTCCTTCTGAGTGGATGTTCAGGAACGTCCTTCAGAAGGAGGGGGATCGCACGTCCCCGCGCAGCGGCACGATCCTGATGCACTCGTGTCACCCGGACACGGCGCATTTCCGATCGGCAGGGGGGGGCTCTGTGATTGGCCCTTCTGATCACATGATAGCCGTGGCCGCTGCTAGGCGTCGGTGATCAGCTCTCCTCACACAACACACGTCCCCACACAGTAAAAACGCCTGTCCCCCGCATATGTAACAGTAAAATCACATGTCCTTTTTTTAATTTCCACTCTTTTTTTTCACTTATATCGCAAAAAATTAAAACCGGAGCCGTGAATAAATACCACCGAAAGAAAGCTCTATTTGTGTGAACAAAATGCTAAAGATTTCATTTGGGTACAGTGTTGCATGACCGCGCAATTGTCATTGAAACTGTGAGAGCGCTGGAAGCTAAAAATTGGCCTGGGAAGGAAGGGGGTGAAAGTGCCCGGTACTGAAGTGGTTAATGGATATTACTAGAGGGGGGATGGGAACATCCAAAATATCCAGGTGGGCAAGAACAACATGTGGGATCCTTTTAGTGCTCAGAGTTTCCTGATTGGTGTATTTCTTTTCTCAGGTGTTCCAGGCCTCGCTCCGCCTCCTGAAAATGATCATCACTCATTATATCCCCAAACACAAGCTGGGCCGAGGGGAAACGGTGCAATGCGTGGAGAAGACCCTCCCAGACCTGCTCTCCAGGACCGGCGACTCTGCAAACCGACACCGGGTCATCGCCACCAACTTTATTCAGGTATTCACTTCTCTGGCTTCCTCGCCTGAGTGAAAATGCAAATTGGCGCCATTCCACGGGCATGCGCAAGTTTAAAGCGTGACATGTTGGGTATCTTTTTTACTCGGTTTAACGTCATCTTTTCCATTTTACCCCCCAAAAAATGGGTATTTTCTATTGTGTGCCATAAAATTCATCAACCGCCTCCCACCCGCCGTATAGACCAATGATGGTCGGCGGGATCCTCTTTTGCTCTGGGCTCACGTCACATGACATCGCCCAGTCTCGCCGCGATGGCACGCCCGATGACGTGGCTCTTTACCAATGTGATAGGCTGTGTCCAATCACAGCTGATCACATGTAACCACAGAAGTGCCAGTAATGGGCTCTCCTCACCTCACACTGACTCAGTGTAAGGAGAAGAGTGCCGATCAGCGGCATCTCCTCACAGGGGAGACTGTACAGATCATCAGGGCGCTGATCATCAATACAGCCCCAACTGTGCCCATCGGCGAGGCCCTTCTGTGCCCATCGGCGAGGCCCTTCTGTTCCCATCGGCGAGGCCCTTCTGTGCCCACCGGCGAGGCCCTTCTGTGCCCACCGGCAAAGCCCTTCTGTGCCCACCGGCGAGGCCCTTCTGTTCCCATCGGCGAGGCCCTTCTGTGCCCATCGGCGAGGCCCTTCTGTGCCCATCGGCGAGGCCCTTCTGTGCCCATCGGCGAGGCCCTTCTGTGCCCATCGGCGAGGCCCTTCTGTGCCCATCGGCGAGGCCCTTCTGTGCCCATCGGCGAGGCCCTTCTGTGCCCATCGGCGAGGCCCTTCTGTGCCCACCGGCGAGGCCCTTCTGTGCCCATCGGCGAGGCCCTTCTGTGCCCATCAATGATGAAAGTCCGTGCCACCTATCGGTGCACCCTCATCGGTGAAGGGGAAAAAATTACTTATTTATAAAATCTTCTGGCGGGGCAACTGGTGGCGAGTAACCCTTGAGGCCTGGCTAGTAGCTCAGGACTTGGAATGTTGAGCCCTGTATATGTATGTTTCTATACAGTCTATATAAAATGTTTGGGGGTTCTAATTTAATAGTCCTTTTCTAGCAAAACATTTTTTTTTTTATTTTTACATGTAGGAGAGAAATGTCAGAATTGGCCGGTTGGCAGATGGTTACTATGAAATGCCTGATTGTCGCTGGGAATACGCTGGGAACTGGGAATGAGCTGGGAATGAGCTGGGAATACGCTGAGAACTGGGAATGAGCTGGGAATGAGCTGGGAATACGCTGGGAATACGCTGAGGACTGGGAATGAGCTGGGAAGACGCTGAGAACTGGGAATGAGCTGGGAATACGCTGAGAACTGGGAATGAGCTGGGAATACGCTGAGAACTGGGAATGAGCTGGGAAGACGCTGAGAACTGGGAATGAGCTGGGAATACGCTGAGAACTGGGAATGAGCTGGGAATACGCTGAGAACTGGGAATGAGCTGGGAAGACGCTGAGAACTGGGAATGAGCTGGGAATACACTGAGAACTGGGAATGAGCTGGGAATACGCTGAGAACTGGGAATGAGCTGGGAATACGCTGAGAACTGGGAATGAGCTGGGAATACGCTGAGAACTGGGAATGAGCTGGGAAGACGCTGAGAACTGGGAATGAGCTGGGAATACGCTGAGAACTGGGAATGAGCTGGGAAGACGCTGAGAACTGGGAATGAGCTGGGAAGACGCTGAGAACTGGGAATGAGCTGGGAAGACGCTGAGAACTGGGAATGAGCTGGGAATACGCTGAGAACTGGGAATGAGCTGGGAAGACGCTGAGAACTGGGAATGAGCTGGGAAGACGCTGAGAACTGGGAATGAGCTGGGAATACGCTGAGAACTGGGAATGAGCTGGGAATACACTGAGAACTGGGAATGAGCTGGGAATACGCTGAGAACTGGGAATGAGCTGGGAATACGATGAGAACTGGGAATGAGCTGGGAATACGCTGAGAACTGGGAATGAGCTGGGAATACGCTGAGAACTGGGAATGAGCTGGGAATACGCTGAGAACTGGGAATGAGCTGGGAATACGCTGAGAACTGGGAATGAGCTGGGAATACGCTGAGAACTGGGAATGAGCTGGGAATACACTGAGAACTGGGAATGAGCTGGGAATACGCTGAGAACTGGGAATGAGCTGGGAATACGCTGAGAACTGGGAATGAGCTGGGAATACACTGAGAACTGGGAATGAGCTGGGAATACACTGAGAACTGGGAATGAGCTGGGAATACGCTGAGAACTGGGAATGAGCTGGGAAGACGCTGAGAACTGGGAATGAGCTGGGAATACACTGAGAACTGGGAATGAGCTGGGAAGACGCTGAGAACTGGGAATGAGCTGGGAAGACGCTGAGAACTGGGAATGAGCTGGGAAGACGCTGAGAACTGGGAATGAGCTGGGAATACGCTGAGAACTGGGAATGAGCTGGGAAGACGCTGAGAACTGGGAATGAGCTGGGAAGACGCTGAGAACTGGGAATGAGCTGGGAATACACTGAGAACTGGGAATGAGCTGGGAATACGCTGAGAATACACTGAGAGCTGGGAATGAGCTGGGAATACGCTGGGAATACACTGAGAACTGAGAACTGGGAATGAGCTGGGAATACACTGAGAACTGGGAATGAACTGGGAATGCGCTGGGAATACGCTGGGAATTAGCTGGGAATGCGCTGGGAATGAATTGGGAATGCGCTGGGAATGCGCTGGGAATACACTGAGAATGAACTGGGAATGCGCTGGAAATACGCTGGGAATACACTGGAAATATGCTGGGAATGCATTAGGAATACACTGGGAACGCACTGGGAATACACTGGCAGATAGGATTGTTTATAATGCACAAAGCAGAGTTACAATAAGACGTAATGAAAAGCACGGAGTAAACATCCAGTGTTTTAGGATTGCGATCCCCGGGAGCGCTTGTTGCGAACAATAGCGGCCTTGTTGAGAAATGATCTCAGCGGTCGCCCGAGCCTCGCAGTCCCTGTGATATTCCAGCTCAGCCCCGCCATGGAACAGTAACACTTTGTGTGCGCGGATCAACTGCCCGCCGCCGTTATTTACTGCGCCGTTCTCCCAGCCTGGAAAAAAAAACACTCTCGTTTCCTCAGCGCTCAGACGTGTCTAGAGTTAACGTCCCCCCTCCCCCTCACCTCATATAAAAGCCTCGGCCCCCCTTGCCCGTCTCCCGGTGGCGCACGATTATTTCATGGGCGCATTTTTTTGTCTTTGGCAAAGAGAAGAGATTTGTAATCGCACGCTTAAAGGAAAGCGGTGAAAGCCATGACACACGCACTTTGTGCCGGGCCGACCGAACCCCTTCGGGAGCGAAAAAATAAATAAAAGCCAACGATTAAAGTGAGACGGTTACATTGTATGGAGAAGAATCGACTTTTGTTGGAATGACTAGAAATTCAGGTAAAATAATCCCCATATATTAGGGTTGTCCCGATACCGATTATCAGGATCGATACCGATTACTAGGATCAGGATCGATACCGATTACTAGGATCAGGATCGATACCGATTACTAGGATCAGGATCGATACCGATTACTAAGATCAGGATCGATACCGATTACTAGGATCAGGATCGATACCGATTACTAGGATCAGGATCGATACCGAGCATTTACCTGAGTACTCGTCCAAATGCTCCGATGCTTCACCCGATACCTGGACAGTCAGGGGGGGATCAGTGTAGCGGGGGAGAGTTACAAGCGCTGTCTGTGTCCCCCCCCCCGGTTTGTGCCCTGTCCCCCCTCCCCCGGTTTGTGCCCTCCCCCCCCCCCCGGTTTGTGCCCTCTCCCCCCCCCCCCCGGTTTGTGCCCTGCCCCCCCTGGTATGTGCCCTGTCCCCCCCCGGTTTGTGCTCTGTCCCCCCCGGTTTGTGCTCTGTCCCCCCCGGTTTGTGCTCTGTCCCCCCCGGTTTGTGCTCTGCCCCCCCCCCCCCCGGTTTGTGCTCTGTGTCCCCCCCCCGGTTTGTGCTCTGTGTCCCCCCCCGATTTGTGCTCTGTGTCCCCCCCCGGTTTGTGCTCTGTGTCCCCCCCCCGGTTTGTGCTCTGCCCCCCCCCCCGGTTTGTGCTCTGTGTCCCCCCCCCCCGGTTTGTGCTCTGTGTCCCCCCCCCCCCGGTTTGTGCTCTGTGTCCCCCCCCCCCGGTTTGTGCTCTGTGTCCCCCCCCCCGGTTTGTGCTCTGTGTCCCCCCCCCCCGGTTTGTGCTCTGTGTGCCCCCCCCCCCCGGTTTGTGCTCTGTGTCCCCCCCCCCCCGGTTTGTGCTCTGTGTCCCCCCCCCCGGTTTGTGCTCTGTGTCCCCCACCCCCCGGTTTGTGCTCTGTGTCCCCCACCCCCTCGGTTTGTGCTCGGCTTTTGTTTACATCACGTGATAAGGGACCGGCCCCTTACTCGGATCTGTGATCACCTGGGTCTCAGTGACTCGGGTGATCACAGTGCGTGCCGCGCGTCTATTGAGGTCCTCCCGGCCTTTGGGGTCCACGCTGTGGCCGTCATTCGGCTATACCACGGAGGCGCCAGGTAGTTAAAGTCCCAGAACCCGTTTCCCCTCCTTTCTATGTACAATACGTGGTCACTGATTGGCGGGTTGGTGATTTTGTCTTGCAGGAAATGGCGATCTTTAAAGAAGTGAAACCTCTACAGATGATTCCCCTTCATTTGGTTCATCCCCTGAAGGGGACGATGCCCTCAAGGTTGGCCCTCAGCCAGGTGGAGCTTCTGGAAAACCTGCTTAAGGAGCTGGGCGTGGACAACTCCGGCTTTACGGTGGACAACGTCATGAAGGTGAGCGCCGCTCCTCGGCTCCGGGGGAAGGACCGTACTGACCAATGGAACCCGCTGTGTCCGATCTCCTCTGGAACCCCAAATAATTAGAAAACTTTTACCTCCCTTTATGGAAATGATGAATGAATCCTGGATGGAGGATATCCATACATTGTAGAGGGGGTGACCACTTCCTTACCGGCCCATGACGTCCACAGAGGGGATCTCCCATCCTGGGTGGGCATCATATGACGTCCACAGAGGGGATCTCCCATCCTGGGTGGGCGTCATATGACGTCCACAGAGAGGATCTCCCATCATGGGCGGGCGTCATATGACGTCCACAGAGGGGATCTCCCATCCTGGGTGGATGTCATATGACGTCCACAGAGAGGATCTCCCATCATGGGCGGGCGTCATATGACGTCCACAGAGGGGATCTCCCATCCTGGGTGGGCGTCATATGACGTCCACAGAGGGGATCTCCCATCCTGGGTGGGCGTCATATGACGTCCACAGAGGGGATCTCCCATCCTGGGTGGGCATCATATGACGTCCACAGAGGGGATCTCCCATCCTGGGTGGGCGTCATATGACGTCCACAGAGGGGATCTCCCATCCTGAGTGGGCGTCATATGACGTCCCGGACTTTGTGCGGGGATATCTGAATGATGGGGGCAGCTAGAGGCATCATTCAGATATCATTGTTTTCCGGCAGCGATTATGAGCACCATAAGAACGATCATAGTGGCGGTTACGCTGCTTGATCGTTCTTATAGGCGGCGGGATGGGACATCACCCCCCTCCGCCATCCAGTGCTTTTCCGGGCTCTCCCGTGCCATCGGGGGCCCGGAGAAAGAATCGTCTGGCGCCGGATGGGAAGCATAGAGATGACTGGTGACCAGATGGTCACCAGTCATCTCTATGACCGTCGGAGGCCCGGGCGCGATGTGATGACGTCACGCCCGGGTACCCGGAAGTAAACAAATTGCGGCTAGTAAGCATGAGATTTTTTTTCACGATCTCATTCTTTCCAGCCTGGAGGAGAGATGTGGGGGGAGGGGAAAGTCTTATTGACCCCGCCTCTCTCCATAAAGAGGACCTGTCACACACCATTCCTATTACAGGGGATATTTACATTCCTTGTAATAGGAATAAAAGCGATCAAAAAAATTTAAATGTTTAAAAAAAATAAAGTGTAAAAAAATAAAAATAATAATACATTTTTTTTTAAACGCCCCTGTCCCCGGTAGCTAGCGCTCAGAAGCGAACGCACACGTAAGTCCCGCCCACGTATGTAAACGCCGTTCAAACCACACATGTGAGGTGTCGCCGCATGCGTTAGAGCGCGTGTAACAATTCTAGCCCTAGACCTCCTCTGTAACTCTAAACTGGTAACCTGTAAAATATTTCAAAGCGTCGCCTATGGAGATTTTAAGTACAGAAGTTTGGCGCCATTCCACGAGTGTGCGCAATTTTAAAGCGTGATATGTTGGGTATCTATTTACTTGGCGTGACATCATCTTTCATATTTTACAAAAACAAAATTGGGTTTTTTATATTGGATGCAATAAAATTCATCAACCGCCTCCCACCCGCTGTATAGACAAATGATGGCGGGCGGGATCCTCTCTCGCCCTGGGCCAACGTCACATGACGTCTCGCCACAATGGCACGCCCGATGACGCGGCTCTTAACCGATGTGATCGTCTGTGTCCAATCACATGTAAACACTGAAGTGCTGATAATGGGCTCTCCTCAACTTTACTGTTATTTTTTTTAATTCATGAAACATTTTTTTTCCCCAAAAAAAGGCGTTTGAAAAATGATTGCGCAAATTCCTTGCAAGATAAAAAGTTGCAATGACCGCCATTTTATTCCCTAGGGTGTCTGCTAAAAAAAACATATATAACGTTTGGGGGTTCTGCGTAATTTTCTACCAAAAGAATGATGATTTGTACATGTAGGAGAGAAGTGCCAGAATAGGCGCGGTATGGAGGTGGGTATAAAAGCCCGGTATTGAGGTGGGTATAAAAGCCCGGTATGGAGGTGGGTATAAAAGCCCGGTATTGAAGGGGTTAATTATAGATAAATTATTTACACTTGTAAAGAAGATAATTAGATCCATCGATTGTATTGATTGCTTATTTTGTTTGTTTTTCGGCAGTTTGCGTTGGGTGCGTTGGACTACACAATGGCGGAGGTGCGTGACAAAGCTGTGCGCATTATCCTCTACTTGTACCAACTAAACCGCTCCCAGGTTCTGGAGCTCATGCCGCTCGATGACGCCGGAACTCGCAAAAACCTTCTCTACAAGACGCTGTTTGATGGATTCGCCAAAATAGATGGTCGTCCTACAGAGACCGAGCTGAAGGTGAGAATGGAGAGCTGTAGAGGTCTTCTCACCCTTCATCTAGTCCCACACAACTAGCATGTGGCCTCTAAGGCTTCCTGAGGATACAGCAAAACCCTGTAATGAGGTCTATGACGGCCTCAGCCCAGGGGGTCCAACCAGGCCACGCCCCCAACGCTTTTCACTCCGCCCCTGGAGTTTAATCATGTTCCCCATAAATCAGCGTTTGACAAATTTTGCTTGGAATCTAGGAGCCAGCTAAAAAAGTTAGGAGCCAGAAAACGCACACCGTCCCGACGAGCTCGCACGCAGAAGTGAACACATACGTGAGTAGCGCCCGCATATGTAAACAGTGTTCAAACCACACATGTGAGGTATCGCCACAATCATTAGAGCGAGAGCAATAATTCTAGCCCTAGACCTCCTCTGTAACTCAAAACATGCAACCTGTAGAATTTTTTTAAATGTCGCCTATGGAGATTTTAAAGGGTAAAAGTTTGTCGCCATTCCACGAGCAGATGCAATTTTGAAGCGTGACGTGTTGGGTATCAATTTACTCGGCGTAACATTACCTTTCACAATATAAAATTTTTTTTTAGCTAACTTTAATGTTGTCTTATTTTTAAATGTTTTATTTTTTCCAAAAAAGTGCGCTTGTAAGACCGCTGCACAAAAACGGTGCGACAGAAGGTATTGCAACGACCGCCATTTTATTCTCTAGGGTGTTAGAATAAAAAATATATATAATGTTTAGGTGTTCTAATTAGAGGGAATGAGATGGCAGTGAAAACACTGGGGAATACCATTAGCATTGCTGGTTTACTTGTCATGCCAGCAGCCACCACAAGATGGCACCAGATCACACAAGGAAGCATAGGCCTGCAGAAGGCCGCGGTCTTAATTACCGGCCTTTACTGTGTCTCCTCCCCCGCTGTGCGATCGGGCCACTCTGGCCGGTAATTGAGGCCGTGGCTTTGCGGCCTTCTGCAGGCCTATGCTTCCTTCCCTGGGCGCTAATTCTAGTCGCAATTGCGACCTGGCGCCCGGATTTTGTCGAAGCCTGCCATAATTAAAGTGGTTGTAAAGGCACAATGTTTTTTACCTCTCGATACAACGATCTCCACAAGAGCTCTGCCTCTCCAGGGGCTCACACTCCCGATTAGCTCTTGGCAGCAGCAGGAGCCATTTGGCTCCCGCTGCTGTCCATCACAGCCAGTGAGCCAATCAGGAGACAGAGGGGGCGGGGCCGCGTGTGAATGGACACACAGAGCAGTGGCTCAGCTCGGGTGCCCCCATTACAAACTGTTTGCTGTGGGTTTTTTTTGTTTAAACAATAATTTAATCTATATAGTAGAAGATGTAATTCCCCTTTAATCTTCCTTGTGGTGGTCAGGCACAGAAGAGGGTGGCGGCGGAGGAGGCGGAGCGGCAGAAGAAGGAGGAGATCCGAGCTCTTCAGGAACAGCTGGCAGCTCTGAAGGATATTCAGTCTGAGGTTCAGACCGGCGGCAAGGTGCGGACCGCCAGGGATGTGTACTTTGGACTCGGCGCTGAGTATCACGAGTCTCATGGAATCCTCGCCTTATTCTTTCCATATACACACCCACTGTATGAAATCTCCCCCGAGAGCGCCAACATAATGCAGCACATCCGTCACCCCGCAGGGAAAACCTATTCTGCACATAGAAAGAGATGGAGATACATTGTATTTATACAAAGAGATGGAGAAACATTGTATTTATATATAGAGATACATTGTATTTATATAAAGAGATGGAGATACATTGTATTTATATAAAGAGATGGAGAAACATTGTATTTATATATAGAGATACATTGTATTTATATAAAGAGATGGAGATACATTGTATTTATATAAAGAGATGAGATACATTGTATTTATATATAGAGATACATTGTATTTATACAAAGAGATAGAGATACATTGTATTTATACAAAGAGATAGAGATACATTGTATTTATACAAAGAGATGGAGATACATTGTATTTATATAAAGAGATGGAGATACATTGTATTTATATAAAGAGATGGAGATACATTGTATTTATATAAAGAGATGGAGATGCATTGTATTTATATAAAGAGATAGAGATACATTGTATTTATACAAAGAGATGGAGAAACATTGTATTTATATATAGAGATGAGATACATTGTATTTATATATAGAGATACATTGTATTTATACAAAGAGATAGAGATACATTGTATTTATACAAAGAGATGGAGATACATTGTATTTATATAAAGAGATGGAGATACATTGTATTTATATAAAGAGATGGAGATACATTGTATTTATATAAAGAGATGGAGATGCATTGTATTTTTATAAAGAGATAGAGATACATTGTATTTATATAAAGAGATAGAGATACATTGTATTTATATAAAGAGATAGATACATTGTATTTAATATAGATATCCTGTATGTATCCTGAGGACCACACACGCTGCGTTTTACAATCCTTGCAAAGCACCTCCTTCTGAAATGTGTAACCACTTGACCCGCGGAAGACTAAGCCCCCCCCCCTCCCCCCTTCACACCGGTGCGGCTTTGAAATTGCGATACTTCCGCACGATCTCAAAGCCGCACCTCGCTGTGATTTGCACCGCCGATTTCATTGCAACTTTATACAACAGAAGTCGATGCGAGTCGCAATGAAATCGCCAAAGAGTACTGCAGGAACCTTTTTTAAAGTCGCTGTGCTATGAGTCGCAGCGGTACCTCGGATTGCGAGTAACGGGATTAACAAGCGTTTTCACAATACAATCGCTGTATTTTAAAATATCCTAACTCGGTTTGCGAGGGTTGTCTCACAATACGAGCAGGATTCAGGCCAAAGCGGTGTGCAGTACTGCGTTTGGCCTAAGGTGGGGGGGGGGGGGCGCCGATCGGCACCATTCGGAAAGGCCCAAACCTCGGAAAGGCTCGGGAACGGAGTCTTTCCAAGGTTAGCCGAACTGTCCTCAGGCCTTTCTGGTCATTTCCGATGCTCACCGGCACCCTCCGCCTCTGGCCGCATGCGGTATTGCATGCCATTGAAGTCAATGCGGAACAAATTATTTTCATTTCCATTGACTTCAATGGGTGAACTCGCTTTGATATGCGAGTGCTTTGGATTGCGAGCGTTCTCCTGGAACGGATTATCCTCGTAATCCGAGGTTTAACTCTAAACTGTCCCATTGCTGAAAATGGGGTGTGACTTATCATGCAATTTGGAACTGTCAACACCTGTGAAGGCAGGTTTACCCCCCCCCCCCTTCATGACCAGGAAAATATTTTTACGAAACGGCACTGCGTCGCCTTAATTGGCAATTGCGCAGTTGTGTAAACAGAAACCAACAGCTACTAAATACCAGCCTCCTAGGCCTCTGCCTGGGGCCACACATTTCCTGGGAGCGGCATTGTGCTGGGTTCTGTATATGAGATTCCAAACTCCTAACAAATGACCATTCCTTACCAAGATCATTGATTATTCTTCATTACATTTATCATTTATTTATTTTTATTTTATTTTTATTTATTTTTTATTTTAGGGAAAAGATCAAGCAATCAAATCAAAGCCGGGTAAGTGAAATAATTGAATGGAGGCTCGGAAATCTGTTGTGTGAAAAATAAGTAGCAGGACTCACATTGTGATAATGAACACACCGTAGCCTGTTTTATTTTTTATTTTATTTTTTAATTTGTTCAGAAATGAGATTTAAGTTTATTTTTACGTTTTTAAACAATCCTCGTCTTTTCCATCCCTCTGGAGGTCTTCAGCTGGGTGGAGGTTCGGTGGCCTCCTTTGCTGTAGATGTTATTATAAGGTCCTGTTCCATTACCGGTGAGCCCCGACCTCGTCCAGCTTATGACCTCATCCAGCTTATGACCTCATCCAGCTTATGACCTCATCCAGCTTATGACCTCATCCAGCTTATGACCTCATCCAGCTTATGACCTCATCCAGCTTATGACCTCATCACTCCCCCACCTGTGCCTTGCCCCAGTATGGAAAGACTGACTCGGCTGGTTATGGGGGCATGAGTTGTGTCAACGCTGACATCTGATTGGACACCACGAGAGCCTCTACATTTTACAGAAGATGATGCAACTTTGCCATTTGTGAATTACGTCATTTTCAGAAACTGGTTTATGCAAAAATTAATGATATTAATGTACAAATATAACCTATATAAAAGTTTTATGAATTAATCAGAACAAAGAATATTTGAGGGCCCCTCTCCTGCCCATGGCCCATTATAAGTACATGAACACCACAGGGGAGATTTACTAAAACTGGAGCACTCCGAATCTGGTGCATCTGTGCATGGGAGCCAATCAGCTTCTATCTTCAGCTTTTGCACTCCTCCTTTTTTTTTTTTTTTTGTAAATCTTCCCCAAAGTGTTACATTTAAAATAAAAATGATGTCCGTGTGTACTAAATGTACAACTCTGATCAAAATATAAAATGTAAGCTCTTGCTGTGCATGTAACGCAGGGGGTCTCAAACTGGCGGCCCACCAGCTGTTGCCAAACTACAATTCCCTTGAGGCATTGTAAGGCTGACAGTTACAAGCATGACACCCAAAGGCAGAGGCATGATGGGACTTGTAGTTCTGCCACCAGTTTGAGACCCCTGATGTAACGATGGCAGAGGATTGGATGTAACACTCCACACCGCTCATATGTATCCATGGATAGCTGAGGATTCTGTGCAGAGAGTGCGCTCCCAGCACAGGGACCGAGCTGTCATAGACCACACCCCTCCTCTAGTAATGATCAGGAGGCGGCAGGATCAGCCAATCACAATATTCACGTGATCAAGCCGATCTTTTTGTATTCTCTTATCCTCATCATTTACAGAAGGGTGCGGAGACCCTCATATTTTCCCCTATAATTAGTTTGTTTTTTTCAGATGGAACTCGGTTCCACCACCTCTGGCTCAGGCCCTCTGCTCACCACTATCGGGGCCGCCATCAGGAATTATGGGGCCCCTTACATAGCTTCAGGCATGGGCCCCCTGGAGCTGAGAACCGGGGGGGGGGGGCTGCCGCGAATTGAGAAGCAGGGGGGGGGTTGCCTTTGGGACCTCTGGGCTCCTTACAATAAAAAAGGGGGGGTAGCCATCCTGGGCCCTTTAATATATAGAAAGAAAATAAATATGTAAAAAAAAAAATTATAAAAGGGGGGGTTGCCATCCGGGGGCCCTGGGGACCTAATGGTCCCTTTTAATAAAGACAAAAAAAGGAAAATAAATTAATAAAAAAAATGTATACATTAAAAAAAAAAAAAATGTAATTATTTTTTATATTTACAAAAAAGGGGGGTTGCCATCCGGGGACGTCTGGGCCCTTTAATAAATTTATATATTTATATATAAAAATGTAAATTATAAAAAAAAAAGGGGGGTTGCAATCCGGGCCCCTTACTAAAAAAAGGGGGGTGTTGCCATCCGGGGCCCTTACAGGTGTACTGACTGTACCCCCCCCGATGGCGGCCCTGACCACTATTACTTGTAAACACAAAAGTCCGACTCGTGATGGCCCAGGGCAACTTCCCCTTATGCCCTGCCTTAAAGATGGCCCTGGCTCACCCCCGAACCCTGCACTCTGTGTGTACACCCCAACACTGCAATCTGTATGTAATGCCCCTTAAGATCCTTCCACTGTTCGTGACATTTGACTACACTATTACCCACTATGTGATGAGCTTTGGAGGGGGGTGTGTGTGAGGGGGTTTTGGGGGGGGGGGGGTCGCGGTTGAGTTCCTGCACCTATTTTCTGAGAAAAAAAAAACCCTGCTTATAATACATTGTGTGCTATATTACTGGTAATAGGGATTGGATTTTCTGATTCTGCTGTCTGACTTTTGAATGTTGTATTACTATTTTGTTTTGCTGTTTTTACATTTTATATCATCTCTCCCTTTCAGACGATCGTACTAAGAAAATGTCCTTGTCGCCAAACGCAGAACCTGCTGATGACAATTCAACGGTTTCTAATTACTTAGATAAGTAAGTACAGAGATGTGACCTCATGTGGGGCGGATATCATTTCCGACAAGAACTTTGGTTGTCGGAAAATTTGATAACCAGCGCTCACAAACATTTTGTTGTCGGAAATTCCGACAGCAAATGTCCGAAGGAGCGCCTACACGCGGTCGGATTTTCCGACAACCAGCTCCCATCGAACATTTGTTGTCGGAATAAGTCTGAGAAGGGTTGTGCAGAGGAGAGTCCTGGGAATCTGTCCACCCTCATCCTGATAAGGCAGAGAACGTTGAATGGGATTATAGTGATGCCAAAAAACAATCTAAAGTATAAAACTTGCAAAGTTTATTTGATACATGATTAAAAATGTATATAAAGCATGGTTTACACTTATCCAATAATGGTCACATGACACGATCACTGAGATGTGTTGAACAGATGGTTGTAGTATAGCAGGCAGTGCCGATCCTGACCTTCCTGGGGCCCTAAGCAAAATGACACGTCACATTAAAGTTGAGAACCGGGGGGAGGGCGGGGGGGGGCTGCCGACAGTGACATGTTATCACATTAAAAATCAAAGTTGAGAAGCGGGGGGGAGTTCTGCTGTCGGAAATTACATGCAGGGGGGGAGGGGGGGTGCTCTGACTTCTTACTTCTTCTCCCATGCAGCCAGCGAGTTGAGAAGCAGGGTGAGGGGCTGAAAATGACTTCTCACCATGCATGGCCTCTAGTAATTTGGGGGGCCCTAAGCGGCTTGCATTGTGAGCCTATAGGGCGGATCGACCCTGAAAGCAAGGGGTGTCAAACTCAATTTCATTGTGGGCCGCATCAGCATTACGATTGCCCTCAAAAGGGGCGGTTGTATCTATAAGATTAGATGTCCAGCGCATCCCCCCCCCCCCTTTACATTGGATGTCAAGAGCCCCCCCACCATCAGAAGTTGAGTCCCCCACTCTCCCTTACATCACAGTGCACCCCCCTTTCCTTATACTGCTGCTGGGAAGAAGCTGGATGCATTTCTTAAAAGCAGAAAGTAAGGGTCTGGAGGAGGACCAGAAGAGGGCTGGAGCTCCTTCAGCTGCAGGAGAGGAGCGAGGGCCACATGAAATGGTCTGGAGGGCGGGATTCGGCCTGCGGGCCTTGTGTTTGACACCTGTGTAGTATAGTATCTGATCCCAACATGTTTCGCTGATATTGGCTTCTTCAGGGAATTTTGCAGACCACTAATATTCAACCAACTGACAGGGGCGGACTGACCATTGGGACTCTCGGGCACTGCCTGAGGGCCCCATGCCTCTAGGGGGCCCCATGCCACTAGGAGGCCCCATCAGGGTTGCCAGGCTCAATAAAACCAGGGACAATCTGTTTTTTTTTTTTTTTTACATCTGTCCCTAAATTGTCCAAAACCGACATGCTTTTGATGTGAAAATCCTGAGATTTTAGCTGCCCTGCCTATGCAATGCCTCCTGGCGTGGTGGCCATCTGTAAGCCCGGGGGCCCCATAATCTTCTATTGCACGGGAGCCCCATGAGTTGTCAGTCCGCCCCTGAAAACTGATCACCAATGGGGAGCGACAAAACCATCCACACACCACCATAGGAGAAGGCTGCCATGTGATCTCAGAAGGCTCAAACTATGAGTGGTTTGTGAAAGTGGTCCCGATGCATACTAGCGAATGGGAGCTTTCTGCTGTGACAGCCAATCACAGCGGTCTCATGACCCAAAAGCCCCGCCTCCTGGCATTTAGAACCCTTAAAGGGAGGGCAGGGGAAGGGCCGTAT